>NW_005370611.1:3458041-3480580 GCF_000412655.1 Myotis brandtii
TGGGCGGGGCCATAAGTGTGGGCGGGGCCGACGTCGGCGGGAACGCCCATTTGTCCTGATATTTTCTCCTTCTCACTTTATTGCCCTGGAGGGTGGAGGGGACCCACAGCTAACAATTAACCGCTACATCAAGAAGGAAATTAGAAGTAGTTTATCGTGAAACAATATGTATTTCAGTATGAAAATATTCATGTACTGAATGAGAACAATGGGAGACCTAACGAAACAGAAAATTGGTCAACTCAGAACTAACAAGGCTTTTGGTATCCAATAGTTATCAATGACTGATTTACAGAAACAGAATCACCAACAAAGACCCCAGCAAGTTAAGGGTTTCTACCTTCTAACGCCACATGTGATAAGTGGAGTGGTTGCATTCCATCTTTCATAACTGACCCCTAAAGTCTTACCCTATCGGTCTAAAAACCTTAGTCTCTGTGATAACCCCCACCACCTACTCCACAAAAGACATCACTGAAGCTTCTTTTCACTTATCTTAAAGGAAAGGTTTTACCTTTATATTACCTCTCCCTTTAGCATCAAGCAGATCCCTGTCTGAGGGGAACTTTATCTACTGAGGTTTTGGATATGGGGTCTGTGATTTAAACTGACGAAAGACAGATAAGCAAGAGAAAAACCAGATGTTTATTCACATCCTAAAGAATTCACAGAAAAATGTGCCTCGACGAGGTGGTTAGAATTGGGGGCTTTTATGCTATCTTAATAAGGAAAGGGGAGGGAGAGAAAGGGCAGTGAAGGGAAAACAAGTGACTTTGAGGAAAAATAAATGAATAAATGGGAGATATGATAGTTTTGTGACAATATCTGTTGGTGATTTCCTATCCCAGTGGTGCTCATTTCTACCCTCCCTGGTTGTGAAACTCCTGGGGAGATTTATGACTGTTGAATTCTTTTGGGAGCCTCTGCTTTTAGGCAGATAAGGGGAGTTTAGGGAGGGAAACGAACACTTCTTCATTAGGGGTATATTCTGGATCCCTTTATCTCTATTTCAACTCAAAATTCAGAGGCTCTTTGCTGTCTCTTCCCCTCCCCAGGCCAGTTCATCAACCCTGCAAACAGATGCACCTTCACAGAACACCACTTTGGGTCACATAGTTCTGCTCAACACACTTTAATAGTTTATATGACCCACTAAATCCAGTCTGGCTTGGTCTTTCCTATCATCCTGCTTTTGCTTAAATGATTTCCTCTACTCAAAACTCCCTTGCTGTGCCCCTTATTCGACAATAGGAAGAAAGGCACTTCCGTGAGCCAGGCACTCTTCTAAAAGCTTTAGACATTTCAGCTCACCTAGCTTCACAGCCTATGAAGTAAACAGTTATCTTCCTATTGGAGATAAGGAAACAGGAGAGGGGAAGGTTAAATACTAAAGTACGGAACCAGAATTTGAACTCGGGCAGGACGGCTCCCATCTTCTCCACATACCACCTTGGCAGGACCTACAGAACTAGCAGGAGGGAAACGGAGGCACGGTTCTCCAGGCCTCCCATCATCCAGGCTCCTGGCTGGGCCTGCTACCTTCTCAGTAGTCTGTGGCGAGCCAGCCCGGCCATGGCATACTCAGCTCCACATTGGGCGCCTTATGTGCCGCGCCAGCTCAGCCAGGTTCGGTGACCCTGAGAGGGGGCGGTGAAGGATGGAGAAAAGACAGACAAGAGAATGAAAGCTGGGTCTGGGTGGAACGCTGTCCTCTCTGATGGAGAGCTAGCAACAGCGCCACAGACTACAAGCCGTATCTTTATTTTATAGCCTGATTCCACGAGACAAAGTAAGGGTGTGGTCAAGATGTTTACAACATTCTCGTGGGTTTCGATCCTACTCAGTTACATGCACCTGAACTCTTATCAAGCCCACATCACTCAGGACGTGTTCGGACCATAGGTTCAAGCTTACAGCTATAGCTGTTGGCTATAATTGTGCTGGGAGGGCTCTGCCCTCCAAGCTGGGACTTGCACGTGGCAATGAGAGGACTGTGCCCTCTCATTAGTCCAAGGCTTGAACCTGTCCAAACACTGTAGCCGCTTTCCACAGTAGTCTTTTTCAGAAGTTACATTTCCTTGCTGGTACAGCCCCTTGCTTATGGTAGGTACTCTGTAAACAATTCTATTTTATTCATGGGAGAACCATTTTATTTGTCTTTATCATATTTCCCCCTATATTTTATTACTGTAAGACATGAAATTTACCATTTTTAAGTGTATGATGCAGTGGCAATAAGTACATTCACAATGTTATGCAACCATTTTATACTCCCATGTCAAACTTCTTTTTATTAAGGTAAGATATGCATAACATAAAATCAACCTTTCTAAAGTAAACTGTTCAGTGGTATAAGTATTCACATTGTAGCATGTGTCAGGATTTTTTTTTTTTTTTAAGAATAGTTTATTGATTTTTCAGGAGAGGGAGAAGAGGAAGCGAGAAACATGGATGTGAGAGCACAACATGGATCCACTGCCTCCTGCACGCCCGCTACCAGGGATCAAGCTCACAACTGGGGTATGTGCCCTTGACCAGGAATCAAACCAGCAACAGCCTGGTGCAGGGAATGATGCCCAGCCCACTGAACCACACCAGCCAGGGCAGGATTTTTCTCCTTTTTAAGGCCGAATAATATTCCATGTTATGTGTATGCCACCTTTTATTTAATATACTCATTCACTGATGGACATCTGGGTTGTTTCCACCTTTTGACTGTTGTGAATAACGCAGTGAACACAGGTGCAGTCGTTGTGAACATTTTTTCGCGTTTGCTTTTGCGCTCTGTTGATATGCTTTTTTCTCAAATTGTTACTTTCCAGACAGCATTAACACTTTACCCCTAGATTCATCATTTGTCTCCTAAGAATAAGGATTGTCCTAGTGAACAATGTCACCATTATTAAACCCCTGTTAATGTATAGATTACAACTTAACTGTGCACCTAAAAATAATAAAATGTTATATATAGTTTACAATTTAAAAATTTTAAGAGTAGTTTAAAAAGTTATACCCCTCCAGCAGGGAAAAGTCAAAGGCCTATCCCAGGATTATCACCATTGCCATTTGGGGCCTGATCATTCTTTGTTTGTGGGGCTGTCCTGTGCATTGCAGGATGTTTAGCAGCTTCCCTGGCCTTGACTTGACATTAGCAGCACCTCCCCAGTCATGACAACCAAAGCATATCCAGAAATTGCCAAATATCTCCTGGGGGAGGGGGCCACCATCTACCCTATTAGAGAACCTCTGGTCTATATTAACTTTGCTGACTGACTGAATGTTGTTTGAAGCTCTACTTCTTACCCTCAGCTCAGCCCAGTCTTCTCCCATTGCCAAAGGAATTGTATTGGTTTTATAACATGCACATGAATAGATGTTTTTCTTTCTATAATTTTGGACCGTTTAAAAATATATTTTTATTGATTTCAGAGAGGAAGTGGGAGGGAGAGATACAAACATCAATGATGAGAATCATTGATCGGCTGCCTCCTGCATGCCCCCTACTGGCGATCAGGCCCGCAGCCCTTGACCAGAATCGAACCCGGGACCCTTCCGTCTATAGGCCGACGCGCTATCCACTGAGCAAAATCAGCGAGGGCATGAAGAGATGTTTTTCAAATAAAGTGACCTTGAAAATGCAGTTTCTCTCCCACTTTATGCACAACAGAAAAACAAAGCTCTGGAGAGGTCATCTGAATATAAAGCTTTCTCCATGTTTAGACTGAGGTCATCTATCATTTGTGTTGCCTGGGATTGTGGTGCAATCAAATAAAACAAGTTTGACAATGATTTAACAAAATTCTTTAATAAAATTTATAAAAATGAATATTTAGGAATACGTTTTATCAGCCTGAATTGTTTTTCCATCCCCAAAGAAAATAGAAATTATCAGCACCCGCACACATATACACTCAAAACTATAGTGACTGTCTATACAGAACTACATTAGAGTTTAAATTGCTTAAAAAATCAAGACAGATTCTGACTCTTATCAGGCAGGTTCGGAGGTCCGGAGCGTCCAGCTCACAACCGGAGATTCACAAGTCTGCAGCCAACAGCGGATCGTCATCTAGAACAGGGGCCCTCCAGACCCTTGGAGGTCCAGAAAGGGATGGGACCACAGAGTGACCAGGAGGAAACAGAGAATGAACGAATAGTCTGTTACTTTCCCAGGATTGGTGGTAGATCTGTCCAAGAGAGCGGCCCCGACCTCCATCCAGCTCTCCCAGAAGGTGAGAAAGAAACTCAGGCCCCGTCTGTCCAGTCTGTCCACCTGAGAGACCATACATACAGCAGACCTCCAGCCTCCGCACCTGGGCCCTCTCGCCAAGACCCTGCAGCCCTGCCAGCTCCCACCAAATCCCCCGATTCCATGCGAGCCCATCAGCATTAAGACATTACATGGAGGCCAGTGGAGCTGCAGGCTGGTGACAGCTCCCTCCCTTCCTCCTGCTGAGAAGCCCACGTGAGGTCTGAGGTTTTATTATTAAATGTTTTAATAAATTTCATTTTATGTAGTTTTTATCCCCCCCAAAAAAATCAAGACAATTCCAAGAAGTGGTTGCAAGGATGATTTTTTCCTTCGAAAAACAGTTGATGGACAGTAAGCAATTTTCTGTGGTTGTCAAATGTTTTTGATAGTCTCAACTAAAAGAATATCTCAATCGAGGTTCTCCTTACCCCCCAGGAAAAAAATTGGAGTTCCTAATATTCTGTTTTCTCGGATTTGGGGGCATGTGTGTCCAGATCAGCCACTACTTCCTGTGGACATCAACAGAAGCAAGCACTTGGGGATTCTATGGACCATGGTCTTGAGATCTGGGTAGGAAACACATGTTGAGATTCTTCCCATTTTTTCCAGAATTTTCAGGGCTAGAGGTAAAGCCATGTCCACCATTCTCAGCCTCAGTTTGCTAAATCGCCAGGCTCCGCGACAATTTCTCCTGCCATCTCCAAGCCCACTTCTCATGTTTCCCATCAGCTGTGAAAAGCCATCTTCTCTCTTTGGCTGCCACACTTTCGGCACTGTTCCGAGTCTCCAAGTACATCGGGCTCTTTTAAGTTTTTGTGATAAACATAAAAAGTTAAGTGGCACCTGAAAACTCATTGTTGTTTCTGATCAAGGCTCCTTGTTTAGAACCAAAGTACCCCCATAAGGACATTCACATAACAAACATTCTGACTCAGAACAAGTAAATGGGTAGATGTCCATTTCAAGTTACACACTTAGGAGATGAAAAAAGAAAACTGTTTAAGACCTGAAGAGTATACAATACCCAGTCACAATATGGCCAGACTAAGACACAGCCTCTTACCCTAAAAGGGCCCAATAGTTTCTGCCTCACAGAAGTCCTGTCTTGGGTAACGTAGATTGAGGAGTGAGAGTGGATACTGGTACATGAGACACCCGAGCAGGGATAGGATAAAAAAAAATTAAAAATTAAATTTAATGTATATAAAAACAATAGGGCATTCAACCCCACCCCTTCCTTTTAAAAATGAGACAACGCCCTTAAAAAAAAATCTGCAAGTTGCAAGCTTGTAAAGAGTGATGAGAGAAAGAGAGGACTCAAGGAATAAGTCAAAATCTTTCTAACACACAGATTAGATCTACAAAGTGGAAATTATAACTACCCTAGCGGCACCACTGATCCGTCTCTCTTCCCCAGATATTCATCTCACATAAGGGGAGCTGAAAGACCTCCAGAAAAATTATTCCTACATTTCCCAGCACACGGGTATAGGGACCCATCTCTCTCCTCATCGGCCTTGAGTCCCCTAATCATCCACGCCACCTCCATACATATCTGCCAGCTTCTTGAAGCGATTGCCCCATTCATTCAGGTAGTCATAGTCCTGGTCTCGGTCTGACTCCGAGGAGTTCAGGGAGCTCAGACTAGCAGCTTCGGAACCACTTCCTTCGTAATCAAACACGAGCAGAGAGTCGTAAGGGGGAGCCGTGGGGTCGCTGTCGGCCGCCTTCAAATTCTAAAGAAGGAGGAAGAAAACAGGATCTTTCAATGAAAGGAGCCACACACCTGACATCTTAGGCAAAATGCCTTCTCTTACCCCCTGGCAATAGGCAAGGAGACACCTGACTGGTGGTATTTCTCTTATATCAATCAGGGGCAGAAAAGACATGCAGTCCTTAGTTCATCCTAGCTTGATGCCTGTCTGGGTGGCCAGAGCTGTTTCATGCCTGAGGCACATTAAAACAAACAAACAAAAAAGATGCCTTCTCTTGATGCCTCAAGCAAAGTGGACCACATGACAATACAACCATCACCCTGTAGGACCCCGGTAGCAATCAACACCAGCAAGGTAAATTTATACAAACTGCCCCGAAGATAGACATGATATGTTGTTAATGAAAACCAAGTTAAGGGGAAATATGCAGAATATTTTTCCCCCTAAAAATGAAAACGGTAAGTTCTTTGTAAGGAGGGAAGACAGAAGCACCAATCGACCTGGATGGACAGATGCCACCCAGAAACCAAACAGGATCTGCTCTGTATCTCTTTCGTTTCATTTCTAATTCTATTCAGTCTTTTCAAGTAATTCTTGGTGTTGCCAGATGGACTTCCCAGTTCACTAAGATCCATTCGAAATGGTATTTCTGAAATTCAGATGAGACACACAAAAATAGGGCTCAGGGATCATGAAAGATGACAATGTGGCGAAGGAAAGAATCTAGACTCTCTCCAACTTTGGACACAAAGGCTCCTTTCTAAGTTTAGAGATGGGTTGTGCCTTGGCTTTTGACTTTGCCGACTTACTTCATCAATGAAGTTTCCAATTTCATCGGGATTGGCAGGGCGGGGCCGATACTGGGGCATAGTCAGGAGGGTCGGCGCCACATCATTGCGAGTCACTTCCGGCCGAGCATCCAGGCCCCTGTGCAACTGGCTCAGGTCAAAGTCCTTTGGAGAAAAAGGTAAACGTATAACGAAGAGTAAATCAGAAACAGGGTTCTGTTTGGTTTACAGGTTATGGTACTGGCTAATGCCTTCACTGCCAACTATAGATTTACAGGCATGTGCCAGTGTAAGCTGAAATGGTAGTTTTCAACCAAAGAGTCTCCAAAACAGCTTTGGAAGGAAATATAGCACAAGAGGATTATGAGAAACGCTTGCAGGTAGAGATGGAGATGGCTGTACCTTATTAACTTCTCACAGGGTATGATTATTAGATTATTATTCAGCAAATATTCACGCCCTTCCCACCCTATCAGGACTCTGTAATGGGTCTGATGCTTCCCTTTCTAAAAACAGCAGACTTTTAAAACTTCTCTGGTAAAACTCCAGGGTAAGGCAAGTTAAGACCACCTCCAAATCAGGACAAATAAAGAAAACCTAAAGATTTAATATTTACAAAAAGTAAAAAAAACAAACAGCTTAGCATAGCTAAAATAACTCAAGGGGAAAAAATATGAAGCCAGATCAGCTGCTCCATGTCAAAGATAATTTGAATGAAGTTCATTTCCTGAGACTAGCAACGAGGAGAGTAGGCTCTGGAGTCAGACTGCCTGGTTCTAGTGCTTCCTAGCTGTGTGACTTTGGGCAAGTTGCTTAACTGCTCTGTGCCTCTGTTCAGTAACTTGCGTGCAGAATGGTATGCATTCAATAAATGTAAGCCATGTTGTGTGGATGACGATGGCTAGTGACAATGTCTATGTTCTTGGGCAAGGCTTTAAAAAAACATAATATACAAAATGACACAGAGCTATTTCCAATGTCCGCCCTGTAACCACTGCTTCTTCCAAATAAACTGCCACTAAGATTTTTACCACAGTTTTTAAAACCCACCTGGTCCTCTTCTCCACCTCCTTCTTCATCATAGTAATACACGTTGTCCCGGGTGTCATCTTCTGGGGGCAGTAAGGGCTCTTTGACCACCCGCTTCCTCCGGACAAACAGCAGCAGCAGCAGAATCAGGACTGTAAGGGGAAGACAGAGGTCAAGAAAGCCATAAGCAGCGACTGTCAGCGCACACTGCCTCGCATACCAGACGGATGGCTGTTAGACAACCCACGTGGCGATGCTCACATCCCTGCAGGTAACATACGCATTACAGCAGACCGGACAGTATGTGCATTCAAGCGTGGTCTTGAATTCACAACGGGATCTGAAACCAATCGGTTATTTTCCAAAATCTGAGGGAAAGTGTTCCAAGCAGTGGACATGATACCAGTAAAGGCCTTGCATGGTGTGATTCAGGAAGGGGAGGTCAGCGTGGCTGTAGCAGGATGAGTGAGGGGGAAAGAAGTGTTGAGGAGGTCAGAGGGGTAGCCAGGACACGTGGACCATTGGAAGGACTTTGGTTCTGAGCGAACTGATGCCACTGGAATTTTGCGAGCAGGGTGGGGCCAGCCTAAATGTGATTTGACACATGCATATTATTGTTAATCCATTATAGGGGTGGGGCATAGACTATTAAAAATCACCTGGTATATACCTTATCTTCTCTTAAGATAAAATCATGTAAGCAAGCTTTAAAAGCTGTTTAATTTCCAGGGTTTTCATCTGATCTTGGGATAATTCTAAGATATACAATTAACATTTAATGTTTTAAAAATTTCAAACTGTTTATTGTAAATAGCTCAGACATAGAAGATACTGTGTCACAGCAAGATTCAAAGCCACAAGATAGGCTGATTATGGGCATAAAATTGATTATAGTGTTTCATAGAATGAAAGATGGCTGCTATCTTTGTTCTTGTTAGAACAAGAAGATCCCCTGGAAGAAATACCAGATTCCTCCCTGGCCGGGTAGCTCAGCTGGGTAGCGCATCGTCCCCGTATGCCAAGGTTGCAGCTTTGATCCTTGGTCAGAGCACATACAAGAAGCAACTATACAAGAATGCTACTACCTGAGGGACTGGTACTACCCTGAGAAGTACTACCCAGGGGGACTGAGCACATACAAGAATGTAGAAATAAGTGGGACAACAAATCAATTTTTTTGAAACTGTAAAAACATCTGTGTCAACCCTAGGTGGGCTAGGGATAGATAGTATCAGTTTTAAACACTACAGCAGAAACCGCCAAAATTTTCCCAGTATCCTTTTTCTCCTTCATTCTTTCAGTCATTGATACTCACTGTTCACCCCACACTCCACCCCTGCCCTCTGCTAAGTTTTAATCGAGCACATGGTCACCCAGTTAGAGTGGGGACTTCCAGGTGTGGCTGTGTTTGGGCCAAGGGGGTGTGAGTGAAGGTGATGTGTGCAGTTTCCAGATGTGTCCCTTCCCCTTCCTCGATCACCCCTCCTCTAGGATGGAATGTGCGGAGGTGAGCTGGTTGGCTTCAACCACGCTGATGAGGACAGCATCCCAAGGCCTTGCTGCCCTGAGTTGGTCTCAGGACCCACCATGTCCAGCATCACGTGGGAGCTGGTTAGAAATGCTGAATCTGAGGCCCTGCCCCAAACCTACTGGATCAAAACTGTCATGTTACGGAGAGACACCGGTAAAAAAAACAACAAACAAACAAAGAGGTACAGGTCATTTGTCTGCCCATGAGCTTGAGAAGTACTACCCTGATGGATTGAAAGAACAGTAAAACAGAAGGACTGGGCCCTCTATTGAATTAATACAATAGGTGGCCTTCCAGTCCTGGACCTCTGACCTCTGAAATGTTCGGAAAGTGATAAACCTCCCCCATTTTAGAAGGCAAAGTACACTCGTCAGCTGTACTTACTTAGCAAAGCAAGGATGCCTCCAAGAATCCCCAGGATGGCAGGAAGCTGCAATCCACCTTCGACAATGGGTGCGTTCCTCTTACAGCTGCTGACAGCCCCTTCGCAGTCACACACATACACTTCTAAGGTGGTCACCTGGTCTTTGTTCTGGTTATCTTCCAGCCTGAGGTTTATTTTGTAGTCACCCAACTCTAGGGTTTTCTTTGGTTTCAAAATGAGAGATTCATGTTCTAGAGGAAGCAACAAAAATAAATGATGGGATCAGGAGAGAAAAAAAGTTTACTGTCGAGTAAGATTATTAAGGAACTAAAGATGTTCCAAAGCTGCTTGGATTGGAGATTACTGAGCAGTATGTTCCAGAGTCAACCAGCAGGGAAAGGGGGCGTTTGGTGGCAGCCTCAAATGTAGAGGGGACAAGGAAACAAGCATCGAATGAAAGGGGTGACATCTGCAAGTTGAGAAGGGAATTCGGAAGGGAGGGTGGGGGTGGGGGCGGGGGAAGCATGAAAGTCAGAGCAAAGTTTCCAAAATGAGAGGCGAGCTCCCACCTGGGTCATTGTACTCAATGGTCCAGTTGACACTTGCCCCGTGAGTTAGTTCTGCTGTGAAAGGCGATGTGTTGGGGGGAAGATCTGGATCAATGATGTTGATGATGTGAGGCTGTGGATCCCTCTGGCAGAATTCCAAACTTCGAGGTTCTGGTACAGGGGCATTGTCATTCACATCGGAGAGGACCAGGAGAAGGGTTCCAGTTCCAGTAGCAAGTGGAGAACCTAAGAAGAAATACATAGGATATACCACAGCTCGGGAACATGGATGAATCCCTACTGCCTCCCATAGACTGAACCCAAAGCTTGTTCTGGCTCTTCAGGGGTCACCTGCCCACAGAGCCTCCTATCCTGCCAATCCCAGGGCATCCTCACTCCTGGTTGGGCAGGTCTCCGACATGCTAATTCCCCATTTTGATAACAATTATTCAAGTTACTAGAGGCCCGGTGCACAAATTCATGTACTGGTGGGGGCCGATCGGGCTGGGCCGGCTGGGGGAAGGGGCCACAGGTGGTAGGCTGGCTGGCCCCGCCCTCTGGTCAAACTCCTAGTCAAACTCCTGGTAGAGGGGTCAATTTGCATATTAGCCTTTTATTATATAGGATTCCTCATACCAAGAGCACCCTCCTTCCTTCTCTTCACCTATCTCTATTCATTCATTAAATCTCCACCACTCTAAGAAGTCTGCATTGCCCCTACCAGTTCTCCCTTTTCTAAACTTCTATGGCTTTAAGGTTATTAGCAAAGGGTTTGAGCCTTGTAAAATAGCTCCAAGTAGATTTTCAAAATAGATTTGGAAGCTCATACACACTTCTTTTTTTAAAAAATATTTTTTATGGAGTTTTAGAGAGAGAGGAACGGAAAGGTAGAGAAAGAGAGAAGCATGGATGTGAGAGAGCAACATCGATCAGCTACCTCCTGCACGCCCCCTACCAGGGATCGAGCTCACAACCTGGGCATGTGCCCCCACCAAAATTGAACCGGCAACCTTTTGGTGCATGGGACAATGCCTGAGCTACACCAGCCAGGCCTTACACGCTTCTGTTTGCATTTCTTTTATATCCTGATACAGTGGCTAGCATATGGTAGTAAAAAAAAAAGTAGATACTCAAGGAATCATTATCATCATCATCAGTATTAGTATATTATAGGGGGTGGGGAATAAAACCCAGGGGACTATATCTCAAACCTGTAAATAGTTATACCTGGGTGGCAAGACTGTAGTGATTATTTTTCTTTTGACCATTTTTTTTTTAGTGGTTAAAAAAACAATAACCGCATAGCATATAATTTACCATCTTTTTAAGTGTACAGTCCAACAGTCACCTTGTTGTAAAACAACTTTTTCATCTTGCAAAACTGAAACTCTGTATCCATGAAACAATTCCCCGTTCCTCCTCCAGTTCCTAGTAACCACCACTCTACTTTCTGCTTCTATGAACTTGACTTTAATCCTCATGTCAGTGGAATTATACATATTTGTCTTTGTGTGACTGGCTTATTTCAATTAGCGTAACGTCCTCGCTGTCCATCCATGTTGCAATCTGTGATGGATTTCCTTCCTTTTTAAGGTTGAATAATATTCCATTATGTGTATATTCCATTATGTGTGTTATTCTTTCATCGGTGGGTAGATTTTTTTTTTCTACCTTATCATGTGAATTTTCTTGTTTTAACAATGAGCATGTATCACATTTTTTTAAAGAAAACTTTTTTTAATGATCTGAAAGATTTTCTAATGAAACTTCATTCTTCTTCTTGACCTACACTGAGAACTACTGAGGCAAGCACCAAGTAACATTTTAAGGAATCATTTGGAATGAACACATTCTGGCCAAATTAGGAAAACAGCTATGCTCCTCCCTTCATAGACTGTCTATGAACTGTCCATCCATGTTGCAATATGTGATGGATTTCCTTCCTTTTTAAGAGTAACATTTTAAGGAATCATTTAGAATGAACACATTCTGGCCAAATTAGAAAAACAGCTATGCTCCTCCCTTCATAGACTGTCTATGAGTGCTTCTAGACTACAATGGCAGCAGAGACTGTATGGCCTACAAAACCTAAGATATTTACTTCCTGGCCTTTACAGAAAGTTTGTTGGCCCTTGGTTTAGATACCGTTCCCTCAACTCATCTCAGGCCGGGATAGGGAATTCCCATGCAGCCAGAGACAACGGGCCAGTGTGGGACTGCAGCTGAAGCCATGGGTTAGCCTTCCCTTTATGCAAAAGCATTCTGTGCCCTAGCCAGTTTTGCTCAATGGCTACAGCGTCAGACTGCGGACCAAAGGGTCCTGGGTTCGATTCCAGTCGAGGGCACGTACCTTGGTTGCAGGCTCCTTCCCAGCCCGGGCCCTGGTTGGGGCTCGTGCAGGAGGCAACCAATTGATGTGTTTCTCTCACATCGATGTTTCTGTCTTTCCCTCTCTCGTCCACTCTCCCTAAAAATCAATAGGAAAATATCCTCGGGCAAGCATTAATAACAACAAAAAAGCATTCTGCGAATAGAGCCCCTTCATGGCTGTATTTGCCTTGCCCTCTGCTTTCCAGATTATCAAGTCTGGAATTACTACCTCAGGAGGTTGAGAAATGAGAAAGGGGAAGAGAATTTAATCACAGGAAGCTAGCAGGTCTCTTTAAAAGTAATTCTGTGCCCTAGCCAGTTTTGCTCAGTGGATAGAGCATCGGCCTGCAGACTGAAGGGTCCCAGGTTCAATTCTGTTCAAGGGGACATGACCTGGTTGTGGGCTCGATCCCCAGTAGGGGTGTGTGGGAGGTGGCAGATCAATAATTCTCTCTCATCATTAATATTTCTATCTCCCTCTCCCTTCCACTCTAAAATCAATAAAAAAATATATTTTAAAACAGTAATTCTACTTCTGAGTATCTACTTCAGGGAAGTAGTTGCACATAGAGGCATGCACAAGGATGTTTACTTCTCACTCATGTGAACAGCGAAGAACTGAAAACAACTTTCAATGATGAGAGGGAATTATTGAGTGGCCGCCTCCTTCACACCCAACACCGGGGATCAAGCCCGCAACCTGGCCAGCTGCCCTGACTGGGAATCGAACTGTGACCTCCTGGTTCATAGGTTGACGTTCAACCACTGAGCCACACTGGCTGGCCAATAAATATTTTTTAAAAAACACACACAGAAATAGTCTGGACGGAACCACACTTAACTAATAATGAGGATGATGATAATAAAAATAATGACAGTCCTCGTGGCGCATGTACTGTGTGGCAGGCACTCTTCTGGGCACTTTTTACATATAGTAACTCATTAAGTTCTGATGGGAGATTATCATTTTGTCAGATAAAGGAACTGAGGGACATAAAGGTTAGGTAATAAGTTCAAGGTCACACAGGCACTGAGCTTTAATCCTAGGATTTAAACCAGTGATTCCCAAAGTGGGCGCTACCGCCCCCTGGTAGGCGCTGCAGCGATCCAGGGAAAATTAATTTCCAGGGGCTGAGTAATATTTTTTCTGGAAAGGGGGCGGTAGGCCACATAAGTTTGGGAACCACTGATTTAAACCCAGACAGCCTGGCTGCTGTGGGGAAGGAGTGGGGTTCGGGTATAGAGAAGTGGTGAAAAGGAACTTCTGCTTGACTGAAATTATTTGCATTTTTGACAATGAGAATGGTTTTGTTAAAGAAAAAGAATGAACTCATGCTTCCAAAAGAAGGGTGGGGGGCAAAGAAGTGAGCAAGGCGAGGCAGCAAAGCCGGAGAGGAAGGGCGGCCTTACCATTGTCAGTAGCTATAATGAGGGCCGTGTATGTGCTGTTCTTCACGTGATCAACGTCCTCTCTGTCCATCTCAGCCCGGGTGGAAATGGCACCGGTGTCCGGATTAATCTCCAGCCAGTTGGCAGTATCCCGCCAAATCCGATACCTGAGAAGGCACAAGCTCTGGCTTAGAATTGGAACAGTGGATCGCATGTAGCTGATGAATTCTCAAGTTCCTCTTTGTTGATCAGTTCCAACTTCTCTACAATTTTGACTTCCATATTTTCTTTTAAAATATCATACCTATACAAAAGTTGCCAGAAAAGCGTGCTAAGCATCCATGTACCCTTCACCTAGATTCACCCGTTAATATTTTGCTATATACAAAAGCTGACACACATTTACATAATGTCTTGTTTTGCTGAACTCACAAGAATATGTGTTGCAGACAATGTTCCTTAACACATTGAAATATTTATGAGTAATCATCTCCAAAGAACAAAGGCATTCTCTTATATAACCAACAATGTGATTTTCAATTTCAGAAAATATAACCTTTGATAAAATACTATTTTTTTTTCCCTTAGAAAGACTCAAATTTTTACTTCTTTTTTTTTCTTTTAATTTTTTTATTGCTTAAAGTATTACAAATGCATAACATTTTTATAAATAGTACAGAGGTTCTGACAGATTCCTCTAAAGTAGGTATTAACAAGTAGAAATCTAGCTCTCTGAGAAGAGGAAGTGAGTACAACAGAGGAAAGGCCTCCATTACCCCCTGGAAACCACACTTACTAACAAGACACATGTGTGACTATTAATAAACATATGGTACACATTCAAATTGTCAATTTCCCCCAAACTGTCCTCACTCTACACAGGTGGATGGTGTGTCCTTGGTGCATCTCATTAGGAGGTACATGGTGTCTGTTTATCCTTTTATTGATGTTCCCTTTGATCACTTGGATAAAGGAGGGGCCAACAGGCTTCTTCCCAGTAAAGGCAAATGTTTCCTCTTCGAAATTAACCTATACTCTGAGGGGAGATCATCTGAGAATATCCTGTTCAACTAACTTTCCTCCCATAGACTTAGCAACTGTGGATAATTCCTGCCTGAATAATAAGTACTATGATCCTTATGTATTTTTCAAAGCAAACCCTTTCAGAGTTTGGCACCACTCAGCATCCCCACCATTAGCATTTGGAGATTTGGTGACTTGGGGGTGGGCCGCTATAGTGGCATTTTTTAAAAATATATATTTTTATTGATTTCAGGTCATATTTGGGTTTGTGCTTTAATAGTTTTTCCTAGTCAAACCCAGCTCTCAAAAGTTTAGAATACTGTTGCTGTTGGTTTGTGCGTATTTTCAGTATCTGTGGCTGTAATTTACACCATAGAGGTGCCTTCAAGTTTAAAGAGAACAATAAACTACTTATAGACAACTAGAGGCCTGGTGCACGAAATTTGTGCACGGGGGCCTCAGCCCGGCCTGCACCCTCTCCAATCCGGGACCCCTTGGGGGATGTCTGGCATCCCTCTCGCAATCCAGGACCACTGGCTCCTAACCGCTCACCTGCCTGCCTGCTTGATCGCCTCTAACCCCTCTACCTGCCTGCCCGCCTGCCTGCCTGATCGCCTCTAATTGCCTCTGCCTACCTGATCGCCCCTAACCGCCTCTGCCTTGGCCCCGCCACTGTGGCTTTGTCTGGAAGGACATCAGGTCTATCCGGTCTAATTAGCTTATTACCGTTTTATTAGTACAGATACCATATATGTAAATTAAAACCACATTCCTACTATACTACATGAACTCAAAGAGAGGAAGCACGGTAATCCTAGAATGGCTAGCTATAGAGGGAAGGGGAAAAGGTGTGGGGAATGGAAATAAAAAGGAAATTTTAAAAAAATAACAATTAAGAGAAGGGTCTTGCACAGACCAATGATGATAAAATGTTATGAATTAAGTATTTTATATACATGCATCCAGTTGCTCCAAGTCAGTTGCAAAATCCACACGTACGTTATCTTCTGGTCCATGAACTTGTCCGGATCCTGGGCAGTATACGATGTGATTTCCTGTCCCACTGGAAAGTCTTCGGGCACTCTTCATTCCCTGTAATTCTTCAAAATCGGACCCTAAGACTTGATTAGATTCTGTTTCAACTTTTGTTTTCTCCAAAAACGATTTCTTAAGTGGCGCTGGGCACGTGCTGTCGTATCCCACCAAGTGGCACATCAAAGCGAGTTGTCATTGCTTTTTTAGTAAATGTTAAAATTAATCAAAGATGTGGGTGCTATCGGCCTGGTTCCTTCATTTTAAAATTCCCCATCATCCTTGAGCTAATAATGCTCGCGGCCTCTAAGATCACTGACCAGACCCTCCACACAGCTCATCCCGTGCAGTGCGAACGTGGTTTAAAGGTATTTACAAGCCCTCTCGTTCAGGATACAAGTAACACTTCCGGAAAAAACTCACACTTAAACTCTTTCCATCTGCTTCTTTTAAGTTTCATAAGTCACATGCCCGGAGGCTAAAACATAAATACCGTCCACAACAATAACACACTCAATTACCAAACAAACCTGACTCTCCTCTGGATTTTTAATGTATTTTTTTATTTTTCAAATATATTTTTATTGTTTTCAGAGAGGAAGAGAGAAGTAGAAACATCAATGATGAGAGAGAATCATTGATTGGCTGCCTTCTGCATGTCCCACACTAGGAATTTAGCCTGCAACCTAGGCATGTGCCCTGACCGGAAATTGAACTGTGACCTCCTGGTTCATAGGTTGACGCTCAACCACTGAGCCACGCTGGCTGGACTTGCATAACATTTTTATAAATAGTGCAGAGGTTCTGACAGATTCCTCTAAAGTAGGTATTAACAAGTAGAAATCTAGCTCTCTGAGAAGAGGAAGTGAGTACAACAGAGGAAAGGCCCCTGGAAACCACACTTACTAACAAGACACATGTGTGTCATATTTGGGTTTGTGCTTTAATAGTTTTTCCTAGTCAAACCCAGCTCTCAAAAGTTTAGAATACTGTTGCTGTTGGTTTGTGCGTATTTTCAGTATCTGTGGCTGTAATTTACACCATAGAGGTGCCTTCAAGTTTAAAGAGAACAATAAACTACTTATAGACAACTAGAGGCCTGGTGCACGAAATTTGTGCACGGGGGCCTCAGCCCGGCCTGCACCCTCTCCAATCCGGGACCCCTTGGGGGATGTCTGGCATCCCTCTCGCAATCCAGGACCACTGGCTCCTAACCGCTCACCTGCCTGCCTGCTTGATCGCCTCTAACCCCTCTACCTGCCTGCCCGCCTGCCTGCCTGATCGCCTCTAATTGCCTCTGCCTACCTGATCGCCCCTAACCGCCTCTGCCTTGGCCCCGCCACTGTGGCTTTGTCTGGAAGGACATCAGGTCTATCCGGTCTAATTAGCTTATTACCGTTTTATTAGTACAGATACCATATATGTAAATTAAAACCACATTCCTACTATACTACATGAACTCAAAGAGAGGAAGCACGGTAATCCTAGAATGGCTAGCTATAGAGGGAAGGGGAAAAGGTGTGGGGAATGGAAATAAAAAGGAAATTTTAAAAACAATTAAGAGAAGGGTCTTGCACAGACCAATGATGATAAAATGTTATAAATTAAGTATTTTATATACATGCACCCAGTTGCTCCAAGTCAGTTGCAAAATCCACACTTACGTTATCTTCTGGTCCATGAACGTGTCCGGATCCTGGGCAGTGTATGATGTGATTTCCTGTCCCACTGGAAAGTCTTCGGGCACCTCCACTCTCTTTTGGGGAGGCATGAAGATGGGGGCTTCGTTCACATCCATCACATCCACAGTGACCGTGGCTGTGGAAGTAGACAGAGCGACTTCAAAGGGGATGGCATTCTTCACTGTCACGTAGAGAATGTACTGCTGCTTGGCCTCAAAATCTAAGCCCTAAAAAAAAAGTTTTAAAAATGTTATATTAGTAGAAAAAAAAACAACAACACTTAACTATTTCTTTTGGTTAGCAATGTACCAGTGATCCTCAACTCTGGCTGCATTTGAATTGAGACCCCCCCAGAAGAAGAAGAAAGATGAACTCATGAAATCTCCAACAGCAAGCTTCAGTTAACAAACACTAGCACGTAACTCAAGAGCAGGGAGAATGCTCATACCCTGTCTGACATGCTGTCCATGTAATAGCAGGTGAACAGAAGATCCTGTGTGACTGGGAAACTGAACCTCTAGGCCTTAGGTATGTTTCCATACCTAAGAAAGCAGGAAAACCGGCTTACCTCACATTTAATAATAATTATTATTTAAGAATAATAATTATTTTTTAATAATTTTTAAAATCACTCATGCCCGGCCAGCATGGCTCAGTGGTTAGGCGTCAATCCATGCACCAAGAGATTGCCTGTTCAATTCCCGGTCAGGGCACATGCCCAGGTTGGGAGCTGGATCCCAGAGAGGGACATGTGGGAGGCAGCCAGTCAATTTTTCTCTCTCATCAATATTTCTCTCACTTTCTCTCTCCTTTCCCTTCCTCTCTTTCTAAAATCATTTTTTTTTAAAAAAAATCCTCAACTTCTTATTTTCAAGTTTCCAAGACATCTTTCAATCACAGTCATATCTGACCCACTTCTGAAATAATTCAGGAAAATGGCAGAGACCAATAAACCATTTTTGCTCTCATTTGCAAAATGGATGGTAGGCAAATGCTTCAAGGAAAGAGCCTATTAAAACAGATGGTACTTCCTCTTCAATTTTGTGGCTTTGTACGGAAGGACATCCTGTCTATCCGGTCTAATTAGCTTATTACCCTTTTATTAGTACAGATACCATATATGTAAATTAAAACCACATTCCTACTATACTACATGAACTCAAAGAGAGGAAGCATGGTAATCCTAGAATGGCTAGCTATAGAGGGAAGGGGAAAAGGTGTGGGGAATGGAAATAAAAAGGAAATTTTAAAAACAATTAAGAGAAGGGTCTTGCACAGACCAATGATGATAAAATGTTATAAATTAAGTATTTTATATACATGCACCCAGTTGCTCCAAGTCAGTTGCAAATCCACACGACGTTATCTTCTGGTCCATGAACTTGTCCGGATCCTGGGCAGTATACGATGTGATTTCCTGTCCCACTGGAAAGTCTTCGGGCACCTCCACTCTCTTTTGGGGAGGCATGAAGATGGGGGCTTCGTTCACATCCATCACATCCACAGTGACCGTGGCTGTGGAAGTAGACAGAGCGACTTCAAAGGGGTCCACATTCTTCACTGTCACGTAGAGAATGTACTGCTGCTTGGCCTCAAAATCTAAGCCCTAAAAAAAAAGTTTTAAAAATGTTATATTAGTAGAAAAAAAAACAACAACACTTAACTATTTCTTTTGGTTAGCAATGTACCAGTGATCCTCAACTCTGGCTGCATTTGAATTGAGACCCCCCCAGAAGAAGAAGAAAGATGAACTCATGAAATCTCCAACAGCAAGCTTCAGTTAACAAACACTAGCACGTAACTCAAGAGCAGGGAGAATGCTCATACCCTGTCTGACATGCTGTCCATGTAATAGCAGGTGAACAGAAGATCCTGTGTGACTGGGAAACTGAACCTCTAGGCCTTAGGTATGTTTCCATACCTAAGAAAGCAGGAAAACCGGCTTACCTCACATTTAATAATAATTATTATTTAAGAATAATAATTATTTTTTAATAATTTTTAAAATCACTCATGCCCGGCCAGCATGGCTCAGTGGTTAAGCATCAATCCCATGCACTAAGAGATTGCCTGTTCAATTCCCGGTCAGGGCACATGCCCAGGTTTGGAGCTGGATCCCAGAGAGGGGCATGTGGAAGGCAGCCAGTCAATTTTTCTCTCTCATCAATGTTTCTCCCTCTCTCTCTCTCTCTCTCTCTTGGGAGCTGGATCCCAGAGAGGGACATGTGGGAGGCAGCCAGTCAATTTTTCTCTCTCATCAATATTTCTCTCACTTTCTCTCTCCTTTCCCTTCCTCTCTTTCTAAAATCATTTTTTTTTAAAAAAAATCCTCAACTTCTTATTTTCAAGTTTCCAAGACATCTTTCAATCACAGTCATATCTGACCCACTTCTGAAATAATTCAGGAAAATAGCAGAGACCAATAAACCATTTTTGCTCTCATTTGCAAAATGGATGGTAGGCAAATGCTTCAAGGAAAGAGCCTATTAAAACAGATGGTACTTCCTCTTCAATTTTAGGATGCTGGGTAGGAGCTTCCTGCCTTCTCACAGGAGCCTGAAGAGTCACTGCAAACCCCAAATGGTCCACAGAAACTGGGAAAGCCAGCCACCTCTACCCCGAGAATACCATGTTAATTTACTGAGAAGGCACAAGGGACAAGGGAGTAGGCAGCTAGCTGGGCTGTCAGTTTCTGCATCTTGCCAAGCACCATACAAACCTTAGCCGTTTTCAAAATGCCATCGTTGGTTACTGGGTCTGTGGTGACAACAAACTGGCCGTCGTTATTTATTACAGTGTACACGGCGTCCCACGCCGGGGTTCTGGGGAGGTCGGCATCAGTCACTTTGAGCGTAGCGATGACGGCATCAGCCTCATTCTCAGGAACCTGCCCCTGGTACTGCAGAACAAGGGAGAAGAGGGGTCACATATGACATCCTGAGACACGACAGTGAAACCAGGTCTCAGGGGGTTGAGGGGATGCCCAGAGGAAGTGGCCACTCAACCAGAAGGGCCCTTCTTTCCTGGCGGCGGATCAGCTAGCACTTGGGAGTACCTAAAGCAGCTTTCCAAGGCCCTGGCTATCCGGGCCCCTCAGCAGACTCTGGCTCAGTTGTTGAGTTAAGAATTCTAAAACTCTAAACTTAGTCTACAAGGTCCTGCAGGACCCACCTCATTTGGCTCGCTGCACTGTTTTACAGTTCTTGCTATGCATCAAGCTCCCTCTTGATTCAGGGCATTTTGCCTATGCTGATCCTTCTGCCTGCAACACTTCCATCCTCCCCTGTCCCACACTTGCCAACCTCCTTTCGGGTCTTAGTATAACTGTTACTCCCTGGCACAATGTCTAGGTGAGTGTGGCAGACATTGCTAATTGCCTACTGAATATCCAGTCTCCCCTTCGTCACTTATGGTAATGTTGGAGGCAGCAATGTTCCCAAATAAAATACTCTATTTTGAGTCTTCCTTTGCAGACAGCAGTTGTTAATGAGATGTAAACAAACTTTGTGGGATGGATCTTCCCAGAAATAAGAGGACTTAACTTAGCAGCAATGCCTTTTGCACTCCTTGCCCTTGCCTCCCTCCTGGGCCACAAGGTGACACTGAGGATGGAAGTCATGCCCCAAGACAAAGCAGGTTTAGTCTCTATTGACAGAATGGACTATCTACCTCTGGATTTTTTGTGACACAAAAGAAAAAGTCAACCCGATTTGTTTAAACCCCAAGAGTTTAGTCTTTGTTACTAACCATTGAGCTGATTTCTAATTAATACAATAAGATTTAAGGTTCTTTTGTGGGGCTTAGTCCCTTCTGCACCGCATTTAATATAATTGCACACAATCATCCGTTTAAGTTGTCTAACATCTCCCTAGATAGACTATCAACTTCATGAGAATGGCATCTTGGTCTGCCGTGTTGGTGATAATATCTCCAGGGTCTAACATAGTGCCTGGTATAAATTCAGAAAATGTTTGTTCAATGAATAACTAGAACCTGGTAAGATTTGCTACCAAGATGCACAACACAAGGACATGGCTTCAATAGATGCTTTTTGTCACTTCACAAAATTCTGCCAATAGGCACCAGATAAAGACCTCAGCCACCCCAATCTGCTTGCTTCTTAAAGTTCACTAGTCTGGGGAAAATTTTCAAAGGCTTCACTTAGGAACAGTTGTAAAGCGACCAAGGACCTTTCTTTGGAAACCATCAAGGAGTTGCAGAATTACCGTGGTTGGGTCAAATTCCGGAGGGTTGTCGTTGATGTCAAGGACCGTGATCACAGCTTTCGCAGTTGTGCTTAAGCCGTCACCTTGAAGGTCAGCAGCTTCAATCACCAGAGAGTAGTTGGGAAACTTCTGCAGAGATCGAACACACCCAAGTTAGGAACCACAGCCACATCAGCCCAGCCCATAGCATAGACACAGATATTTTATCATCTGCTTAAATGCCGGCCTAGCAGCCTGTCCCCTAGGCACAAAACTTCTGCACACATGTCTAGATGCAAAGCTCAGACCATGACCATGTAACTGACAACTGGCCTCAGCAGAGTTTTAAGTTGTCCATGGATTTAGCTAATGTGCATTTGCCCACAACACCCTCTGGATCTCTTCCCCCCTAACCTCACGGTCCAGCCCGGTAGTGAGCACACTGATGACTCCTCTGTCCCTGTTGATGGCGAACATTTGCAAATGAGGCTGTTTAGGCTCTTGGCTGATGATCCTGTAAGCGATGGCAGCGTTGTAGGTGTTCACTTCGTCGTCCGCGTCCGTGGCTGTGACCTGCATCACGGAGGTTCCTGGAAGCATCGAAGGAGAGG
>NW_005370611.1:3483736-3484784 GCF_000412655.1 Myotis brandtii
TCTCTCTCCCCTTTCCCTTCCTCTCTTTCTAAAATCAATTTTTTAAAAAATCACTCAACTTCTTATTTTCAAGTTTCCAAGACATCTTTCAATCACAGTCATATCTGACCCACTTCTGAAATAATTCAGGAAAATGGCAGAGACCAATAAACCATTTTTGCTCTCATTTGCAAAATGGATGGTAGGCAAATGCTTCAAGGAAAGAGCCTATTAAAACAGATGGTACTTCCTCTTCAATTTTAGGATGCTGGGTAGGAGCTTCCTGCCTTCTCACAGGAGCCTGAAGAGTCACTGCAAACCCCAAATGGTCCACAGAAACTGGGAAAGCCAGCCACCTCTACCCCGAGAATACCATGTTAATTTACTGAGAAGGCACCAGGGACAAGGGAGTAGGCAGCTGGCTGGGCTGTCAGTTTCTGCATCTTGCCAAGCACCATACAAACCTTAGCCGTTTTCAAAATGCCATCGTTGGTTACTGGGTCTGTGGTGACAACAAACTGGCCGTCGTTATTTATTACAGTGTACACGGCGTCCCACGCCGGGGTTCTGGGGAGGTCGGCATCAGTCACTTTGAGCGTAGCGATGACGGCATCAGCCTCATTCTCAGGAACCTGCCCCTGGTACTGCAGAACAAGGGAGAAGAGGGGTCACATATGACATCCTGAGACACGACAGTGAAACCAGGTCTCAGGGGGTTGAGGGGATGCCCAGAGGAAGTGGCCACTCAACCAGAAGGGCCCTTCTTTCCTGGCGGCGGATCAGCTAGCACTTGGGAGTACCTAAAGCAGCTTTCCAAGGCCCTGGCTATCCGGGCCCCTCAGCAGACTCTGGCTCAGTTGTAGAGTTAAGAATTCTAAAACTCTAAACTTAATCTACAAGGTCCTGCAGGACCCACCTCATCTGGTTCGCTGCACTGTTTTGCAGTTCTTGCTATGCATCAAGCTCCCTCTTGATTCAGGGCATTTTGCCTATGCTGATCCTTCTGCCTGCAACACTTCCATCCTCCCCTGTCCCACACTTGCCAACCTCCTTTCGGGTCTTAGTATAA
>NW_005370611.1:3485863-3491256 GCF_000412655.1 Myotis brandtii
AAAGCGACCAAGGACCTTTCTTTGGAAACCATCAAGGAGTTGCAGAATTACCGTGGTTGGGTCAAATTCCGGAGGGTTGTCGTTGATGTCAAGGACCGTGATCACAGCTTTCGCAGTTGTGCTTAAGCCGTCACCTTGAAGGTCAGCAGCTTCAATCACCAGAGAGTAGTTGGGAAACTTCTGCAGAGATCGAACACACCCAAGTTAGGAACCACAGCCACATCAGCCCCCCATAGCATAGACACAGAATATTTTATCATCTGCTTAAATGCCGGCCTAGCAGCCTGTCCCCTAGGCACAAAACCTCTGCACACATGTCTAGATGCAAAGCTCAGACCAGGACCATGTAAGTGACAACTGGCCTCAGCAGAGTTTTAAGTTGTCCATGGATTTAGCTAATGTGCATTTGCCCACAACACCCTCTGGATCTCTTCCCCCCTAACCTCACGGTCCAGCCCGGTAGTGAGCACACTGATGACTCCTGTGTCCCTGTTGATGGCGAACATTTGCAAATGAGGCTGTTTAGGCTCTTGGCTGATGATCCTGTAAGCGATGGCAGCGTTGTAGGTGTTCACTTCGTCGTCCGCGTCCGTGGCTGAGACCTGCATCACGGAGGTTCCTGGAAGCATCGAAGGAGAGGGAGACAGTCAAGCTGCACTCCAGGCTCTGGGCAGTACTGCTCCACTCAACTCTGTACAGAGCCATGAAGGCGGGGCCCCGGGAAACACTGTGTCACAGGGCTTCTGATTGCTAATTTCCAAATTTCTTACCAAGGTGCTACCAGAGGAAGAAAGCCTTCCCCCAAATGAGCGGTGTTCCAAGAACTCAGTTTTCCCAGCAAATATTTTGGGTGGAGGTGGATGTGAGGAGGAGATGGGAAATAGGGTGAGGGTTAAACTAAAACATTTTGCCACATCTCTTATACTGAGTGAATAGCCTGAAAAATAGGAAAAATCCCAAGATTTCAGGAACTGGCTTCTAGGCCACAGCTTCAACTGAGAGAATGGATCCTTTGAGATTATTGCCTTCAAGGTGGGAGAAAATATTTATAACACATATTACTAATAGGACTACTTGTAGGACATCTAAATAACTCTAAAAGTTTATAGGAAAAAGGTATATAGCCCAAGGGAATAAAAGTGCAAATGACTTGAATAGACAAGTCGTCAAGGAGAAACTCAAGCCTGTCTGGTATGGCTCAGTGGTTGAGCGTAAATCCAAGAACCAAGAAGTTGTCGGTTCAATTCCTGGTCCCGGCACATGCCTAGGGTTGGGGCTTGGTCCCCAGTGTGGGGTGTGCAGGAGGTAGCTAATCGATGATGTTTCTCTCTCATCAATGTTTCTATCTCTCAATCCCTCTCCCTTTTTCTCTCTCTAAAAAAAATTCAATAAAAAGATTTAAAAAAAGAAGAAACTCAAATGGCCAACAAACATAAGATGCTTAGCCTGTTAATAATCAGAGAAATGCAATTTTAAATTGTACTGAGAAATCATTACACATTGACTAAAGCTAAAAAGTCTAATAATTCCAGGATATACATTGCTGATGGAAGTGCAAATTGGTTTGACCACCTAGGAAAACAGTTTATCACCATGTAGAAAAGTAGGCAAAACTAACAAGATTTTATCTAGAGGCAAATACACACATGGTAGAAGACAAATTAAAAAAAAACAAACAAGGGAATAATTACCACAAAGAACAGGGCAGTGTCTACCTCTAAGGGAAGGCGAAAAAAATGTGATCAGGAAAATTATATGAAAGGTTCATACTACTATTTAGTGAAGGAAGATTGTGTTTAAATCTCTCTGATTTTATACACATTTTTAAAGGTAGAGTGCTACATGCACACACACACACACACACACACACACAGTGGCTCTCAAAAAAGTTATGTCCACAAGAAGGACATGGCCCCAAGCGCCAGCCCCAACACACTGGGGTCCAGAGAACCTAAGCATCTTTCTGGATATCTGGCTCCTCCTTACCTGGGAGAGCACCTTCCAGGACAGACCCCTCAAAGACCGCCTGGATGAACTCAGGCCTGTTGTCATTCTGATCTGTCACTGTGATCACAATCTCCATCGGATCCTCAATTGCATTCCCGTTGGAAGACACAGCGTGAGAGAGGAGCTGCAAGAGCCAAGGGAGGGTTACTTCAGCCCCAAGGAGAAAAGAAGTGAGAGAAGTGGCCCGACCAGAGAGCGGGCTCCACGTGGTGTCCCCTCCTTCCCACTCTCTGAGACCCGAGTGCATGGACACCTGCAGCAGAGCCCTTTTCTCACACACATGCCGCTGCTCCAATGAGGTCAGCACACTGGCTGAGAGCATGACATGTGAAGACCTGAGGGCTGGAGAGCACACCCACCAGGTCAGAGCTCCCATTCCCTGCACGAAGGCTAGGCAGTCAGGCCCAGCAGATAAAGGGGGAAGCCTAACACTCTGACTTCTTCCAAGCAGGGTAAAATTAGCCCTGGCCACTCCAGTCTAGTGTGTCCTCCTGATTTTTCTGCATTTGGCATCAATACATTACTTCCCAGTTGCCCTCAGCTCACTCTGCTACCAGGCCCAGATGGTTTTTGCTCTCCGACATCATCACTGGCCTCTACTTTTAGCTCCAATAGGCTGATATCTTGGGTCCAAAGTTATGTATGACGCATAAGGACTCTCCCCGCTTTATTCCTAACAACAAAAGTAATTTAACAACCCCCATGTCCAGGTTCTCCTGTCATTTCTCTTTATCAATAGGTCGCAAAGTGGCAAATTAAGCCCCTCATACATCCAGAGTCTCGAATCTAGGGATCCTAATCGGTTAACCAAACAATTTGGGAAAGATGGGACCCCATCATTAATAAGCGCCTAAGAGATACTCACTGTGTACTTGGCAATTGCTTCTCTATCCAGAGGCTGCGTCACCTTGAGCCATCCTGTCTCCCTTTCAATAATAAACACACCGACGGGGGGTGCGTCAGCTCCTTGGCCAGTGATGCTGTAGAAAACCTGTGTCTCTTTGTCTCTGTTAGACTTGATCTGGAGACAAAACAGACACAGAATTAGCAAGGGAGGGTCCTTACATTCGGTCTTTCTCCTTCCTCTCCTTGGTGCTTCTCTGCCAAATTCCTCCCAAAGAAATAGAGAACACCCTTCTCTACCTGGACCAGTTTCTTAGGAAACGGGCCTTTCTCATTTTCTGGGCAGCTGATGGGAGGGATAACCCAGTCTCTCTTCTGTCTTCTGAGACCATGGTGGGAGTCAGGAAATGTGAGCACTTCCATCCGGGCTTCAGGGAGAGAATCCTAAAAGGAAAAGAGATGAACAACACAATGAGATAATTCATGAGAAATAATGCCGACCAAACAGTCCAAACTAACCAGTCAACATCTCCATCCTTGTGGCGGTAACAAGTGATTTGAAGTTAATAACAAAATTAACAGCCAAAACAAAATACAATGAACCCCTTTGCCATAATAAAGAAAGTGTTCTCTTTTGATCTTCCTTAGTATCCAGAGTTCAAGTAATCATTATACATGCACGATGATAGATATGTGGGTTTCATGTTATTTTGTAAGTATTTTAAGCCTACAATGTCACACTTGTCATATTTTTTTAATTTTATTTTTCCATTCCAGCTTACAGTCAATATTATTTTGTACTAGAGGCCCCATGCACGAAATTCGTGCAAGAGTAGGCCTTCCTTCCCCCAGCTGCTGGTACCAGCTTCCCACTGGCATCTGGGACCTGAACTTCCCTCACAGCCCCGGCTTCATCAGGAAGGTCGTCCAGTCTAATTGGCATTATCTATATATATAAAAGCCTAAATGACTATTACAACCCATCGACTGAATGACCAGTTGACTGGTCTGTATGACATGCACTAATCACCAGGGGGCAGACACTCAACACAGGAGCCGCCCCCTGGTGGTCAGTGTGCTCCCACAGCCAACCTCCCGCAGCTGGCCAACCTCCCACAGTCCCTCCCCACAGCCAGCTGCCCCCAATAGGCCCCAACTGGAACTGGGCAAGACAGCCCTAATCAGCAGGATCGCAAGCCAGGCCAAGGGATCTCACCTGTGCACAAATTTGTGCACCGGGCCTCTAGTATATAAATAAACAAGTGAGTTTTGCTTCCTAAAAAATCCAGCCACATTAAATTAGGCACTGACATACTGGATGTTCATTGACGCTGAACTATTCCTTCCTTCCTGATACTTCCCTCTTGATAACACTGAAGAGAAAATATGCAGTTGTTCAAGCATTTGGTGTTCTGTTCTTTTTATAAGTTTATATCCTTCTTCTGGAATTCCCTTTGAACTCTAAGTAATAGAAGGGGCAATGAGATAGTGAAAGAAAGACCTACAGTCTCTCCTCCAAACTACATGGGCACTTCAGTTAGGATTCTCTGCTGTAATCACAGTTTTGAGTGTGCTGTCGCTACAGAACTGAACCTGTCATTTTTAATAGAACAGTATACTCCAATGATTTTGTATCAGAGCTTTTTCAGCAACTGGATATCCTGGTGTTTTAATTTCTTTTCCTTTATATTTTTTCCTAGGGTTATAGGTCCCCAAATAGAGTTGTCAGCCAAAATCAGTTTGTTTTGGGACCTGGTACTAAGAACTACTTTGTGATCAATACAAATCTCTTACTCTTGTGGTGTCATTATATCCATAAGGTGTCCATTTGTTCTAACAGAAGCTGTTGGAATGGAAACCAAATCCATCCTTTGAGACTTGTATTGAACAGTTTTCATGTGTGATAATGATAATGTTATGCAAACACAGGCAAATAAGATAGTAAATGATGGAAGGAAAAAAAAATCTTCCAAAGTGTCTAAGTGTTTTAAAGTGATCAGTGGTAACACGGTCAAAGTTCCAGAGGACAATCCCATCCCCCACCATCTATACAGTTACTGGTCACTGTCTGCCCAGTGTGATTCAAGCCCTAGTTTCTGGGGTTTTTCAAATTTGACTCAAAATTCAAAAGACAAACATGAGATGTGACCAAATATCACCTCAAAATCCTTCCCAATTCTGCATACTTCACACACACACACACACACACTCACTCTCACACACACCATCTGCACCCTCACATTCACCTCCTAGAGAAGCAGTCCTGCCTGGGTCAAGGGCAGGCTTTGGAGCCAGCTGCCTGGCTTTGAATTCTCACTATGGCACATCCATCTCCTGGGCAGATTATTTAACGTCTCTCTCCCCCAGTTTCCTAATGTCTAAGAATGGGTTAATATTAGTACCTATACCTCATAAGGTTCTTGGGAGGAAGAAATGAGATATTAATGCCTGAACATAGTAAGGGCTCCATAAATGACAATGATGGAGAGGATGGTTGAACTGGTTGGAAAACTCTGAGTTATGGTTTTAATGAAGTCAAGTTT
>NW_005370611.1:3492271-3493438 GCF_000412655.1 Myotis brandtii
TGTCCCTGTTGATGGCGAACATTTGCAAATGAGGCTGTTTAGGCTCTTGGCTGATGATCCTGTAAGCGATGGCAGCGTTGTAGGTGTTCACTTCGTCGTCCGCGTCCGTGGCTGTGACCTGCATCACGGAGGTTCCTGGAAGCATCGAAGGAGAGGGAGACACTCAAGCTGCACTTCAGGGTCTGGTCAGTACTGCTCAACTCAACACTGTCCACAGCGTTAAAGGCTGGGCCCCAGGGACACACCATGTCATGGCTCTTCTGATTGCTAATTGCCAAATGTCTTACCAAAGTACTAGAGGAGGAAGGAAGACTTCCATCAGATGAGCAGTGTTCCAAGACATTTTGGGTGCGGGTGGATATGAGGGGGAGATGGGAAATAGGGATACGGTTAAACTAAAACATTTTGCATGACTCTTATACTGAGTGAATAGCCTGAGAAATAGAAAGATCCCAAGATTTCCACAATTGGCTTCTCGGCCACAGCTTCACATGAGGGAATGGGTCCTATGAGTTCATTGCCTTCAAGGTGGGAGAAAATATTTATAACACCAGTGACTGACAGGACTAGTTCCTAGGACACCTAAATAACTCGAAGAGTTTATAGGAAAAAGACAAATAGCCCAAAGGAATACAAAGGCAAAAGACGTGAATAGACAAGTCGTCAAGAAGAAACGCAACCCTGTCTGGTGTGGCTCAGAGGTTGAGCATCAGCCCAGGAACCAAGAAGTCTCTGGTTCGATTCCTGGTTGGGGCACCTGCCAAGGGCTTGGCTCAGCGCCCAGTGGGGAGTGTGCAGGAGGCTGCTAATCAATCATGTTTCTCTCTCATCAATCCTTCTCTCTCTCCATCCCTCTCCCTTTTTCGCCCTCTAAAAAAATCAATAAAAACATTTTAAAAAGAAAACAAAGAAACTCATAGGCCAACAAACATATGATAACATACTTAGCCTATTAATAATCAGAGAAATGCAATTATAATTGCACTGAGATATAATTCCTCATTGACTGAAGCTTAAAAAGTCTAATAATCACAGGACATACATGGCTCTTGGGAGTACACACTGGTTAGGCCACCTTGGAAAACAGTTTATCACCATGTAGCAAAGTAGGAAAAAGTAACAAGGTTTTTATCTAGGGGCAAATTCACACACAGAAGACAAATTGAG
>NW_005370611.1:3493477-3497059 GCF_000412655.1 Myotis brandtii
TGTCAAGGCATATCTACCTTTATGGAAAGTAGAAAAAATGTGATCAAGAAAATTGTGTGAAGGACTTAAACTCTGGCAAGGATCTATATAGTGAAGGAAGGCTGTTTCTCTTTTTATTTTGTTTTTTTTTTAAATTTTCTTTCTTTAGGTTTTTTTATTGTAAGAGCACAGTATATAATACATACAACAAACAAATATGTGTTAATCAACTGTTTGTTATTGGTAAAGCTTGGAAAGTTTGTTTTTAAACCACTCTGATTTTATACAGTTTTACAAATAGTGTGTTGCATACATGTTCAAGCACAGTGCGCGCACACACACACACACACACACACACATAGTGGCTTTCAAAAGGTTCTGTCTACAAAAAGAGCCTGACCCCAAACCCCAGCCCCAACACACTGGGGTCCAGAAAACCTAAGCATCTTCCTGGATATTTGGCTCCTTACCTGGGAGAGCACCTTCCAGGACAGACCCCTCAAAGACCGCCTGGGTGAACTCAGGCCTGTTGTCATTCTGATCTTTCACTGTGATCACAATCTCCATCGGATCCTCAATTGCATTCCCGTTGGAAGACACAGCGTGAGAGAGGAGCTGCAAGAGCCAAGGGAGGGTTACTTCAGCCCCAAGGAGAAAAGAAGTGAGAGAAGTGGCCCGACCAGAGAGCGGGCTCCACATGGTGTCCCCTCCTTCCCACTCTCTGAGACCCGAGTGCATGGACACCTGCAGCAGAGCCCTTTTCTCACACACATGCCGCTGCTCCAATGAGGTCAGCACACTGGCTGAGAGCATGACATGTGAAGACCTGAGGGCTGGAGAGCACACCCACCAGGTCAGAGCTCCCATTCCCTGCACGAAGGCTAGGCAGTCAGGCCCAGCAGATAAAGGGGGAAGCCTAACACTCTGACTTCTTCCAAGCAGGGTAAAATTAGCCCTGGCCACTCCAGTCTAGTGGCATCAATGCATTTGGCATCTATGTATTACTTCTCAGATTCACTCTGCTCACTCTGCTATCAGGCCCAGAAATAACTCTGGACATATGAGGAGCTTGGTTTTTGCTCCCCAACATCATCACTGGCCTCTTCCTTTGAATGAGGGACTTTTAGCTCCAAGAATTGGTTGATATCTTGGGTCTAAACTTATGCATGATGCATAAGGACTCTCCCCGCTTTATTCCTAACAACAAAAATAATTTAACAACCCCCATATCCAGGTTCTCCTGTCATTTCTCTTTATCAATAGGTCGCAAAGTGGCAAATTAAGCCCCTCATACATCCAGAGTCTCGAATCTAGGGATCCTAATCGGTTAACCAAACAATTTGGGAAAGATGGGACCCCATCATTAATAAGCTTCTAAGAGATACTCACTGTGTACTTGGCAATTGCTTCTCTATCCAGAGGCTGCGTCACCTTGAGCCATCCTGTCTCCCTTTCAATAATAAACACATGGATGGGGGGTGCGTCAGCTCCTTGGCCAGAGATGCTGTAGAAAACCTGTGTCTCTTTGTCTCTACTAGACTTGATCTGGAGACAAAACAGACACAGAATTAGCAAGGGAGGATCCTTACATTCGGTCTTTCTCCTTCCTCTTCTTGTTCCTTTTCTGCCAAATTCCTCCCAAGAAAATAGAGAACATCCTTTTCTACCTGAACCAAATTCTTAGGAAATGGCCCTCTGTCATTTTCTGTGCAGCTGATGGGAGGAATAACCCAGTCTCTTTTCTGTCTTTTGAAACCACGGTGGCAGACAGGAAATGTGGGCACTGCCGTCTGGGTTTCAGGCAGAGAGTCCTAAAAAGAAAAGAGATAAAAAAAACATAATGAGGGAATTAAAAGGCATCCAAATTGGAAAAGAAGAAGTAAACTTGTAATTAATTGCAGATGACATGATATTGTACATAGAACACCCTAAAGACCCCATCAAAAAACTACTAGACTTATTAAATGAATTCTGCAATGTAGCCGGATACAAAATTAACACCCAGAAATCCATAGCTTTTTTATGCACCAATAATGAACTCATAGAAAGAAAAATTTTTTAAAAAATCCCATTTACCATGGCAACAAAAATATTAAGATACCTAGGAATAAACTTAACCAAGGAGGTAAAGGGCCATTAAAATACCAACAGCATATTCCAAAGACCTAGAACAAACTCTCCAGGAATTCATCTGGAATAAAAAAAAAAGACCCCGAATTACTGCAGCAATCTTAAGAAAGAAGAACAAAGCTGGTGGGATCACAATACCAGATATCAAGCTATATCACAAAGCCATTGTCCTCATAACTACCTCGTATTGGCACAAGAACAAACATATAGACCAATGGAACGGAACAGAGAACCCAGAAATCAACCCAAGCCATTATGCTCAATTAACATTTGACAAAGGAGGCAAGAGCATACAATGGAGTCAAGACAGTCTCTTCAACAAATGCTATTGGAAAAATTGGACAGATACATGAAAAAAAATGAAACTAGACCACCAACTTACACCATACACAAAAATAATCTCAAAATGAATAAGGGACTTAAATGTAAGACAGGAAACCATACAAATCTTAGAAGAATCCATAGGCAGGAAAATAGCGGACATATGTCATAGCATTATCTTTACCAATACAGCTCCTAGGGCAATGGAAACTAAGGAGAAAGTGAACAAATGGGACTACATCAAAATAAAAAGCTTCTGCACGGCAAAAGGAACCATCAACAAAAGAACAAGAAAGCCCACCGCATGGGAGAACATATTTGCCAATGTTATATCCGATAAGGGTTTAACCTCCATGGGCAAAGGACCTAAATAGACACTTTTCGAAAGAGGGCATACAGAAGGCCAAGACATCTATGAAAACATGCTCAAAGTCACTAATCACCCGAGAGATGCAAATCAAAATGACAATGAGGTATATGCACTTTACAATAGCTAAGATTTGGAAACAGCCTAAGTGCCCATCAGCAGATGAGTGGATCAAAAAAATGTGGTACATCTACACAATGGAATACTACACTGCCTTAAAAAAGAAGAAACTCTTACTATTTGAAACAGCATGGATGGACCTGGAGAACATTATGCTAAGTGAAATAAGCCAGTTGGAGAAAGATAAATATCACATGATCTCATTCATTTGTGGAATATAATGAACAACATAAACTGATGAAAAAAAAAATAGAGCCCGAGAGAAAAATATTTTAGAATAGATGTAATCCTCTTAGTTGCAGGATTTTAATATTTTCTACAAGTTTTGTGATATTATATACTATGTTAGTACAGTTTTGGAAATATTATTATATCTAAAATCTTTTTAAAAAATATATATATATTTTCATTGATCTCAGAGAGGGAGAGGGAGAGAGAGATAGAAACATCAATGATGAGAGAGAACCATTGATCAGCTGCCTCTTGCACGCCCTCCACTGGGGATCAAGCCTGCAATCCAGGCATGTGCCATTGACCGGAACCGAATCCGGGACCCTTTAGTCCACAGGCCAAGGCTATCCACTAAGCCAAACCAGCTTGGGCTCTAAAATCTTTTCTTTTTGGCTTGAAATATTAATGTTTATTGCATGGAAAAAAATAAAATT
>NW_005370611.1:3497308-3500259 GCF_000412655.1 Myotis brandtii
CAAGAGACATATGAAAACATGCTCAAAGTCACTAATCATCTGAGAGATCCAAATCACAACAGCAATTTGGTACCACCTCACACCTGTCAGAATGGCTATCAACAAATCAACAAATGACAGTGCTGGTGAGGATGAGGAGAAAAAGGAACCTTCTTGTACTGCTGGTGGGAATGCGGACTGGTGCAGCCACTGTGGAAAATAATATGGAATTTTCTAAAAAAAAAATTAAAAATGGAACTTCCATTTGACCCAGCAATCCCACTTCTAGGAATATATCCCAAGAAAACAGAGGGACCCTTTAGTCCACAGGCCAAGGCTATCCACTAAGCCAAACCAGCTTGGGCTCTAAAATCTTTTCTTTTTGGCTTGAAATATTAATGTTTATTGCATGGAAAAAAATAAAATTCGATTTATATTTTTTTAAAAAAAGGGCAAAGGACCTAGACACTTTTCGAAAGAGGACATACAGAAGGCCAAGAGACATATGAAAACATGCTCAAAGTCACTAATCATCTGAGAGATCCAAATCACAACAGCAATTTGGTACCACCTCACACCTGTCAGAATGGCTATCAACAAATCAACAAATGACAGTGCTGGTGAGGATGAGGAGAAAAAGGAACCTTCTTGTACTGCTGGTGGGAATGCGGACTGGTGCAGCCACTGTGGAAAATAATATGGAATTTTCTAAAAAAAAAATTAAAAATGGAACTTCCATTTGACCCAGCAATCCCACTTCTAGGAATATATCCCAAGAAAACAGAAACACCAATCAGAAAGGATATATGCACCCCTATGTTCATAGCAGCACAATTTACAATTACAATAGCTAAGATTTGGAAACAGCCTAAATGCCCATCAGCAGATGAGTGGAATAGAAAACTGTGGTACATCTACACAGTGGAATACTTTGCTGCTGTAAAAAAGAAGGAATTCTTACCATTTGCAACACCATGGATGGAACTGGAGAGTATTATGTTAAGCGAAATAAGCCAGTCAGAATGATAAGTATCACATGACCTCACTCATTTGTGGAGTATAATGAACAACATAAACTGATGAACAAAAATAGAACCAGAGACATAGAAACATCGAACAGACTGTCCAACCCAAGAGGGAAGGCGCGGGGTGAGGGAGTAAGAGATCAACCAAAGGACTTGTATGCAAGCATGAGCATAACCAATGGACTCAGACAGGAGGGGATGAGGGCATGAGCTGGGGGGTGGGAGCAGCCGGGAGAGGTCAATGGGGGGAAAAGGAGACTCGTGTAATACTTTAAAAAATAAGAATTTAAATTTAAAAAAAAATTTTTTTTAAACCATAATGAGATAATTCACAGGAGATAATGCAGGCCAAACAGGCCAACCTATCCAGTCAGCATCTCCATCTTTGTGGGGGCAGCGAGTGGTTTTAATAACAAATTCTTTTAAAATGTATTTTTAGTGATTTCAGAGAAAAAAGGGTGAGGGAAAGAGATAGAAACATCAATGATGCCCTAACCTGTTTGGCTCAGTGGATAGAGCGTCAGCCTGCGGACTGAAAGGTCCCAGGTTCGATTCCGGTCAAGGGCATGTACCTTAGTTGCAGGCACATCCACAGTGGGGGGTGTGCAGGAGGCAGCTGATCGATGTTTCTCTCTCATCGATGTTTCTAACTCTCTATCCCTCTCCCTTCCTCTCTGTAAAAAAATCAATAAAGTATATATTTAAAAAAAAAAAGAAAGAAAGAAACATCAATGATGAGACAGAATCATTGATCAACTGCCTCTTGCATACCCCATACTTGGGATCAAGCCCACAACCAGGGCATGTGCCCTGACCAGTAATCAAACTGTGACTTTCTGGTTCTTAGGTCTATGCTCAAACACTGAGCCACACTGGTCGGGAAATAACAAAATTAACAGCCAAAACAAAACACAATGAACCCCTTTGCCAAAATAAAGAAGATGATCTCTTTTGATATTTCCTAGTGTCCAGAGTTCAAGTAATCATTATGCATGCCCGATGATAGGTTTGTGAGTTAGATGTTTTTTACAAGTATTTTAAGCCCATAATGTCACACCTCGCATAGTTTTTCAGTTCTATTTTTCAATTCCAGCTTACATTCAATAATATTTTGTATTAGTTTCAGGTGTACAGCACAGTGGTTAGACAATCATATACTTTACAAATCGCACCTGTCATTTTTAAAAGAACATTATACTCCAATGATTTTATATCAGAGCTTTTTCAACAGTGAGATATTCTAGTGTTTTAATTTCCTTTTCTTTATTTTTTTCCCTAAAGTTATAGGTCCCTAAAGTGGAGTTATCAGTCAAAATCAGTAAGTTTGGGGAACTGATACTAAGAACTACTTTGTGATCAATACAAATCCCTTAATTCTCACTTGATTTGATTACCAGTTAGGGCGCAAGCCCTGGTTGTGAGCTCGATCGCCAGTGTGGATTCTGCAGGAGGCAGCTGATTGATGATTCTCTTTGATCATTGATGTTTCTATCTCTCTCTCCTGCTCCCTCCCTTTCTGAAATCAATATATATATATATTATTTTTAAATCGCTTACTCGCATGGTGTAATTTTGTCTATATGATGTTCATTTGTTCTAACAGAAGCTGCTGGGATGAGAACCAAAAACACCCTTTGAGATTTATATTGAACAGTTTCCATGTGCAACAATGATAAGATTATGCACACAAAGGGATATAAGAGTGTGGATGATGGAAGAGAAAAAATTTTCCAAATTGCCCAAGAGTTTTAAAGTGATTACTGGTAACATGGTCAAGGTTCCAGAGGACAATTCTGTCTCCCACTGTCTACATAGTCCCTGGTCATGGTTTGCCCAGTATGATTCAAGCCCTATATCCTGCTTTCTAAAATTTCACTCAAAATGGACAAGAAAAGCATGAGAGGTGACCAGATAGCATCACATCCTACCCAATTCTGCATACTGGTC
>NW_005370612.1:0-205 GCF_000412655.1 Myotis brandtii
ATACTATCAAAGACAGAATAATAGATCTTAACAAAAAAGTACAACATCAATTAAAAAAAGACTTACATAGTTGTAAATATTTTTTGATTTCTCTTGATGAAACTACTGATGTCACATCAAATGCTCGGTTGGCCATTATTGCTAGATATTCTGATGGTCTCACAATGAGAGAAGAGTTGATAAAGTTAGAATCAGTGCCAATAAA
>NW_005370612.1:307-756 GCF_000412655.1 Myotis brandtii
CACCAAATATGGTGGGAAAAAATGTGGGATTCCTGAAATTGTTTATGGAAGCTATTAGACATCCACTTGTACCTTTTCATTGCATTATCCATCAGGAGGTGTTGTGTGCCAAATCGGGATTCTCAGAATTGAATGATTTAATGTCAGTTGTAACAAAAATTGTGAATTTTATAGCTTCTCGACCCCTTCACAAGCGAGAATTTTCTGCACTTTTACAGGAAGTTGATTCAACCTACAGTGGACTACTGATGTTCAATAATGTGAGATGGCTGAGTCGAGGTAAAGTTAAAGTATTTTTTGTGGAGTGCTTTGAAGAAATTACGGTATTTATTGAGAAGAAGAATCTGGCAAACTTTCCTCAGATCAATTATCATAAGTGGTCAGCAATTTGATGTCTTTTACAGATCTCTCCATTCATATGAATGAACTGAACTTAAAATTACAAGGTT
>NW_005370613.1:0-6038 GCF_000412655.1 Myotis brandtii
GTGCACAAATTTTTGTGCACCGGGCCCCTAGTTGTTACAATAAAAGCCTAAGAAGGCAGGTGAACAAGGCTATTTGGTGGCTACAGTCAAGCAGTCCCTTAGTGTCTCTTTCACAGAAACGTGTGTCAGAGTAATCATTCATCCATCGTTCAGGACCTGCCGGTCAGCCCCGGAAGGTAGGAAGAATTAACATCATTAAAATGTCCACATTACCCAAAGCAACCTTTAGATTTGATGCACTTTCTATCAAAATACCAATGGCATATTTCACAGAACTAGAATAATCCAAAAATTTATATGGAACCACAAAAGACCCTGAATAAGTCACATCAATCTTGAGAAAGAACAAAGTTGGAGGCATTATGCTACTTGATATCAACCTGTACTACAAGGCTATAGTAATAAAAATAGCATGATACTGGCATAAAAACAGATATATGGATCAAAGGAACAAAATAGACATCCCTGAAATAAACACACCCCTCTATGAGAAATTCATATTTGACAAGGAGGCAAGAACATACAATGGTGTATAGATAGTCTATTCAATAAATGGAGTTGGGACATTGGACAGATACACACACACACAAAAGAGAAACTAGACCACTTTCTTACACCACATACAAAACATGGATTAAAGATTTAAATACAAGACTTGAAACCATAAAACGCCTAGAAGAAAACATAGGCAGTGAAATCTCTGACATTTCTCTTAGTGAGATTTTTTTTCCTGATATATATCTTCCTTGGGCAAGAGAAACAAAAGAAAAAAAAAATAAACCAATGGAACTATATCAAATTACTTCTATAAAAAGTTTGTGTATAGCAAAGGAAACCATCGACAAAACGAAAAGACAAACAAACTAAATTGAAACAGACTCATAGATACAGAGAACAGACTGATGGTTGCCGGGGGGTTAAGGTACTGAGTGAAGAAAGTGAAAGGATTAAGAAGTACAAATTGGTAGTTACAAAATAGTCACAGTGTGTAAAGTACAGTATAGGGAATATAGTCGATAACATTGTAATCACTATGTGTGGTGCCAGGTGGGGGTACTGGAAAGATCAAGGGAGGAAGCACTTTGTGAAATGTATGATGGTCTGACCACTGTGCAGTACACCTGAAACTATATTGCAGTAATATTGAATGTAAAAAAAAGCCATCCTCCACAGCCTGTCTCCTTCTCCCCTTCTACTTCCTGGACTTTCAGCAGCTGTAGCCCTTAATATGCCTGTTAGACTTCTTGGTCCATTGGTCCATGATCCCAGAGGGCAGTGGTTCTCAATCAGGTCATTTTAATCCCTCCAACCCCCTCATGTGACAATGTCTGGATCCATCCTGAATTGTCCCAACTGGAGGGTGTATGTGTGTACTTCCGGCATTTATTGGGTAGAAGCAGGGATGCTGCTAAACACTTTAGAGTAAACAGAATGTTTCCACGAGCAAGTAGTTATCCAGCCCCAACCGTCTCTAATGCCGAGGTTCAGCACCCTGCTATGGGGAGGGGGGGGGGTCCAAATTTACACTGATGTGTCTGGGAAAGGAAAGTTAAAGTGACCTTGTAGGGAGGACCTTTTGAGCAGAGTCAGTATCATTGTGACTGTCAGTGCCAAATATATGAAAGATGCTTATGTCATACGTGCTTGTGCTGTGAATGCTCATGAAGTCCAGAAGGTTTTCTTGCATTCAGGGACTGTGGCATGTAGAGAGGTAACCTCGGTCCTCTTCCCAGCCGTCTAGGGAAAATCAGTAAAATCTGAAAAGAAATGAAAGTCAGAGCTTTAGTTCTGTTGCAAAACGCAGAGGCAATTTCCTAATACAACACCGCCACCTTCTGGAAGCAGGCACCAACTACACCTCTACCCAGCTCCGCACTGCAGTCTGCTGTCCCCATTTTGGGGTGTGTCAACTTAGACTTGACAACTAATAAGGAAAAGGCTCAATATACCTCCCTTGTCAAGTGGAAATAGAAGATTCAAGGATGCAGTGGCCTGGTCCCAGCAGCATCTCAGTTTATATGAAAAAGTGGCAGCTAACGGGGAAACTTTATTTGCATTATGCCACTTGAAGTAAAGCCACTGGCTCCATGGGGCCCCATTCACAGAGGTTCACCTCAGCGCCTGGGCCTGGTTAGTGATGGTTCAGTGAGCTGAACCCTCTCAGTGTCCCCTGGGCTGCCATCCTGAAAACTGCTGCTGCTGTCCACTCAGTGGGCACAAGGCCACTCTTATCACTCTGGCCAATACTCCCTGTGATGAAACTCATACATGTTTTTACTGATTCTTGGGATGTTATCAATAACATAGCTGTCTGGTCTGGTCTCTGGTCCAGCTGGGAAGACTGTAGGCTGATGGATTAAACAACCCTGGCACCGGTGGTGGGAACACCTTACCCCAGACGTACAGTTAGCAATCTCTTTGTGGCCTCGATCCAACACTGCCATTTGTCAAGTGGGAACTGCACCCGACAATCGGTGGCCTGAACCCGAATTATTCTGCTCTGTCTGATGCCATCAATAGCAGCTCCCAACTAGGACCCCCATTAAACAGGTGCAAACACATGGACTAGTGCAACCTCATTTCACTGTGACTTACAAATGCACATGCATCTCTGTGGCTTGAGAGGTGTTGGGTTATGCCCTGAATGAAAAAGAAGGCCAGAGCCACTCAGTGACACTGCCCGTGTGCCTGTGCCTGACCCAAACCAAATATTCTGACAAATACCTATCATCCATCTCTATCTATCCTATCTATCTATCTATCTATCTATCTATCTACCTACCTACCACCGGTTGGCAACCGCCATTCCAAAGGTTTCCTTAAACCAGCGGTCACCAACCTTTCGGACCTCACAGACCACCAGTGGTCCGTGGACCACCAGTTGGCGATCGCTGAAAGCGATATCCGTGGTAGCTTCCACTTATCAGAGATTCGGTTGATTTTGGTTCAAATGCTACTTCTATTTTCTTGTGGCAATCCAGAGACCTTCTCATGCTTCGAGATGCTGTGACTTGTTCATCTTTCTCACAGCATCCACGCTCCCGCAGCCTGTGGCTGACCTTAACTTCCTGCCACTCACAGCAGGCGTCAGTGTGCTGCCCCTTTCCATTTCCCACGTGGAAACCCTAGCAAGGTGGCAGAGCACGGGCTGGTCAGCTTTTTAAAGTTTTGTTGGCGCATATGCTTTTTTTACAACCTTTTAAAAATGTAACGACTTCCTTAGCTCTCAAGAGTAAAAGTGGAGCTGCGGTTATAGAAGGCGCCCTGAGGGACGAGGTGAACAGGTACACATCACTGGCATTCGCTGCGCATTCGTACCGGTTCCCCATGGGCAAAGGCTCGCAGGGGGCGCCACCTTTCTTTCTTTCCTCCTCCTCATTGTCCTCCAAGGCCAGGGTGGCTTCCCGGTCTTTCTCCTGCTGCAGGCAGCTTACACCCACAGCTGACACCCACCCAGGACTTCGACAGCTACCAGCAGGCACAGCTGGCCCTCCTGTCACCCGGGACACATAGCCACCAGTGCGACCTGGTCCTGCAGCACTGGCTGCCTAGCAGGCCCTGGACCCCCCAAAACCCCACAACCCTAAGCAGAGCAGCCACCCCACACCTACACGGAAAAAAAATAGGCTCCTGGCTGTGCTGGGCCTGTGGACAGTTTTCTGAACCCTGCCCTGCAGTATAAAGAATGAAAGAATGAAGTCCTGGAGTCATTTGCCTTCCATCCTGGGTTTTAGCCCCGACTCCACTTTCTACTGCTGTGGTTGTGTCACGTGGGAAAAATATTTCACCTTTCGGTACCTCTGTTTCCTCATTTTGAAAACAGTGGTAATGATTCTTACCTCATACAGTTGTGATGAAGCGTGAGTGAGCTAATGTGTATACAGTGCTTAGCAAAGCTGATTGGCACATTGTAAATGCTCACTAGATGTTATCTATTACTAGAGGCCCGGTGCATGAAATTTGTGCACTTGGCGGGGTCCATCAGCCTGGCTTGCACCCTCGGGGAATGTCCGACAGTGGGCCTAAGCCGGTAGTTGGACATCCTCAGCGCTGCCTCGGAGGCGGGAGAGGCTCCCGCCATCGCTGCTGCACTGGCCAGCCATGAGCCTGACTTCTAGCTGAGTGCCACTCCCCCTGTGGGAGCGCACTGACCACCAGGGGGCAGTTCCTGCATTGAGCGTCTGCCCCCTGGTAGTCAGTGTGCATCATAGCAACCGGTCGTTCTGCTGTTCGGTTGATTTGCATATTAGCCTTTTATTATATAGGATCAGCAAGCCTTTTATATCGTATGGATGGTTTCTGTTCACTTCAAGAGTAATGGGGAATGGTTTCATTATATAGCATAGCCAGTAGCCATCTTTCTCTTTCTCACCCTTCCTCTTTCTCTCTCTCTCTCTCTCCTCATTTCCTTTCAGATATAACCAAGAAATTTCTCATTTTTAAATTTTTATTTTATCAGGCATTGTTCTTCCCACAGTCAGGTTTGCTAACATTCTATAGAGAGTGGACTTATTTATTTTTTTATCTAAGAAAAATTCTAATGAATACATTGTTTCTTCACAGCATTACATATAATTAACAAAAGTCAACTCTAGTGCAATAATAATGTAGGTAATAGAAAAAGTTATCAAAGAATTACATCCAAAAACACTAACTCAGATGATTTTGATTTTTAAAAGTGGGCTTTTTATTATGAAAATATAAACATATGAAAAGGAAAAAGAATAATTATTATTTTTTTTATTAGTTAAGGTATTACAAATGTGTCCTCATTCCCCCCTATTAATCCCCCCCCCCCCACATATATCATATATTTTGTTTTAAAAATATAATCACAATATCATTTTCATATTAAGAAAGTTAAAAATAATTCCCAAATGTCATAAAATATCCCATCTGTGTTCATATTTCTCCAGTTGTCTTACAATTTGTTTGTTTAATTTAGGCCCATCACTTTTTCTCTGTTAATTTACAGATCTGTACACTCCATTTTTTTCTTGCAGTTTATTTGTCGGGGAAATGATTCTTTGTTCCATAGTGTTCCAACACCTGTATTGTTAATTGCATTTCCATGATGTCACAATATGTTCCTCTGTTCTTGCAAAATAGGTACGTGGTTGGCAGGGAGACAAACACAAGCAGAGCAGGACGATGGGCCAGGTACAGAAGGTCACCAGGGTGAACATTGGGCAAAACTGGGAAAACAAGGGCCTTGACCCCAGGGTGACCTTTCCTCCCCAGCATATCGCTGGTCATTCGGTTTAGAGCCCCTGACCTTTTGTATCGCTGGTCATTCTGCTCAGACCCTCCCCTGACCTTTCCTCCTGTGTCATGTTGCCAATCTTGGGGAGACCCCCTGGAGGAGGAACTGGCATGACCACCCCTTCAGCACTCACCTCTAGGGATAACATCTAGGCCACAAGTGTCTTTTAGCTCCCGGCCCAGAAAAGCAGCAAAACCAGACGAGCAATGTCCTGGCTGACATCGGGAGCAGCCCCAGTGACTAATGACCCCCTGCCCAAGTGCCAACCAATCAGTAGAGACCTTGACCCTGAAAGGACACTCCTGGAACGGTGATGAATAATCTATCGGGATCCTCCCCTGAGACCTCCAGAGGAATATCCTCAAGAGGAGGACTCAGGGCCTCTCCCTCCTGGGAGCACTGCACCCTTTCCCCACCCTGTCCTCTTCCCCCGGGCACATGATCTTTATCCTTCTCCCTCCTAAGCTCAAGGGCCCCTTCTTTTCCTCTGTAACCTGTTTTCTGATGATACCATTGTATTCAACCCAGTGATTAAGTAATTAACAGGAAAGGAGGAAAGGGAAGGCCAGGTAATATGGGCAAAGCATTTGTGCCAGAAGCTGCAGCTTAACACTCTCCAGGTCTGTTCCCTGCAGATCCTGGGGGGAGGGACTAGACCAGTGGTTCCCCAACCTTTTTTTGGCCATGTCCCACCTAAGCATCTCAAATCTTTCTCTCCCCCACGACCCCCCACTGAAGTGTAATTCTTATTATTCAAAAAGTGAACTCCTATTCA
>NW_005370614.1:0-541 GCF_000412655.1 Myotis brandtii
AGGTGGACACCTGAGGCCAGAACAGAAAGGGAGCCGCCGAAACAGCGCGGCCGCAGCTGGGCTGCGGGGCCTCCTGCCAGGCCAGGAGGTTGCTAGGCGCCCGTCCTGGGTTTTTCCTTTCCCTGCTCTTGTGCCCGGGCTGGACTCCAGGGTCAAGAAAAATCTGGGGGATCCTGGCTGGGTAGCTCAGCTGGTTAGACCCGTGGTCGGCAAACTGTGGCTCTCGAGCCACATGCAGCTCTTTGGCCCCTTGAGTGTGGCTCTTCCTAAGCCTCAGGAGTACCCTAATTAAGTTAATAACAATGTACCTACCTGTATAGTTTAAGTTTAAGAAATTTGGCTCTCAAAAGAAATTTCAATCGTTGTACTGTTGATATTTGGCTCTGTTGACTAATGAGGTTGCCGACCACTGGGTTAGACCATCGTCCCAATACCCAAGGCTGCGGGTTCGATCCCCTGTCAGGTCACATCCGTATGAGAATCAAGCAATGAATGCATAAGTACGTGGAACAACAAATTGATGTTTCTCTCTCCCTCTCTC
>NW_005370615.1:0-805 GCF_000412655.1 Myotis brandtii
TCCCTATTAAAATACCAATGCCATATTTCACAGATCTTGAACAAATACTCCAAAACTGTATATGGAACAAAAAAAAAAGACCTTGAGTAGCCATAGCAATCTTGAAAAAGAAGAACAAAGTTGGAGGGATCACACTACCAGATATCAAGTTATATTACAAAGCCACTGTAATCAAAGCAGCCTGGTATTGTCACAAGAACAGGCATGTAGATTAATGGAACAGAACAGAGAACTCAGAAATTGACCCAAGCTATTAAGCTCAATTAATATTTGACAAAGGAGGCAAGAGCATTCAATGGAGTTAAGACAGTCTCTTCAATAAATGGTGTTGGGAAAATTGGACAGGTATATGCAAAAAAATGAAACTAGACCACCAACTTACACCATACACAAGAATAAACTCAAAAATGATAAAAGACTTAAATGTAAGTCGTAAAACCATAAAAATCCTAGAAAACATGGGCAGCAAAATCTCAGACAAATTGTGTTCATAGCAGCACAATTTACAATAGCTGAGATCTGGAAACAGCCCAATTGCCCATCCTAATATAGAAAAAGCCAGGGACCGTCACAACTGAAACAACCGGATGGCAGGGGGGTTAGTGAACAAGAACCAAATGATTGAACAGCAGGCTGTGTGGGGCAACCAGGCCAGCAGGGGGGTTAGTGAAGAAGAACCAAATGATTGAACAGCAGGCTGAGTGGGGCAACCAGGCTGGCAGGGGGGGCAGTTGGGGGCAACCAGGCTGGCAGGGAGGAAGTGAGGGATGACTAGGCCAGCAGGGGAGGGCAGTTGGGGGCAACC
>NW_005370616.1:0-991 GCF_000412655.1 Myotis brandtii
CAACTACATGCACCTAAACTCTATCACAAGGCATGTGAGGCCACGTGTTCAGACCATAGGTTCAAGCTTGGCTATGATTGTGCTGGGAGGGCCCTGCCCTCCAGCTGGGACTTGCACATGGCAAAGAGAGGACCCTGTCCTTTCATTAGTCTGAGGCTTGAACCTGGCCAACACACTGTAACCACGCCCCACACTTAATAATGATACTAAATGCTTTTCCTCTAAGAGTGGAAATGAGGCAAAGAAGTATGTTCTCACCAACTTTCCTTCAACATGGTTTTAAAACTCCTAGACACTTAAATAAGACCAGAAAAAGAAATAATTATTGGAAAGGAAGAAGTAAAGAGTATTTTTTGTTGTTGCTGACCACATGATTGTTTCTATAAAATCTAAAATATCTAAAATACCTTACTAGAACTCACAGGTAAACTTATAAAGATTATGAATACATGATTAATATTTTTAAAACCAATTCTATTTTCCTACAAGTGTAACAAGCAGTTAAAAATCAATACCATCTATAATAGTATCTAAAAGAACATAATAACAAGTTTTAGGTTTAATGAAAGATGTGCATGACACCTATGCTGAAAGCTATAAACACTGCCAGCTAAAATTAAAACAATTACATAAATGGAGATAGATACAATGTTAAAAATTGGAGCTCAAAAATGTTAATGTAGGTCTCACCAAATTTACCTATAGATGCAATGCAAATCTAATAAAATCCAAATGACTTTTCTTATACACATGGGCAAATGGATTCTAAAAGGCATGTGCACAACCAAAAGACCTAGAAAAATCAAGACAATATTTTTCCAATTGAATTCAAGATTTCTGTAAGCTATAGTTATCAAGCCAATTAAGATAGACAAACCAGTTATGCAGAATAGATTATTCAAACTAAGACCCATCGGTTTTTTAACATTTTCATAAACTTGGGGTAGGAAGATATTTCATAGATAGCACGCTAAATATATTAAGCACAAAA
>NW_005370617.1:0-3498 GCF_000412655.1 Myotis brandtii
GGGATTATTGACTTGTTCTAAGAGACACGTCCAAATCTCTTCAAAATTCTTCATATGTGAATAAAGTTTATGTTTTGGAGGCTTCCAAAATGTTGAAGCAATCTGCTGGTAATTTTAGAGGAAAGAAGCACATGCTTATTACAAAAAGAAAGTCTAACCGAAGGCATTGAGCTTGCTTCTGTCACACGTTATAAAAACTCGAGTCGACTTGAAGAACACCCAGCAGGATTGCCTCCTGCTGAACACAAGGAAACACCAGCCCAGTTCTGATGCTGTGTTAAGGGGCAGAGTCAGAACTGAAAGTGTGTACTTCTTGTTTATTTTCTCCTCTATTGCATCAGGGAAACCCACACTATAGACAAGGTCATAGCAAATCAGAAAAAAGTTTCAGAAAGCCATTGCTTTGAATATCCAAGTGTACTTGTTAAGGATGCCTGGAGACTCCCAAGAGAACAGCAATGAATGTGCAAACCTTGAAGAAGAGAGAACAACTTCATTGCCAAGATCAAAGGCATTTTAGCTTTGATATAACCACCACAAATTAAATTTTAAAAATGACATTTAATCTACACAAGAGCGACCGCTGAGGAACTAAGTGATGTCCATCCTTTTCTCCCTATTGATGTCAGCCATCTAGGGTGGGGGGACCTGCAAGGTGTTTGCTCACATTTCTCAAGCCAATTCAGCCAGAGTCATATGCCTGCAGTGCTGGGGAAGTCAGTTTGGACCATTGTGGTGTTTGTGTTGCCAGGCCTCAGGTCTCTTGGCAGGCTGCTTCAATTGCCTACCCCCCTCCCCACCCCACCTCAAGATCCTGAATGCTGAATGAGTTGACAGCCCACTGATTGTCCACCTCTTCCATCCCATGGCCAAAGAGCACATGGAACACACGTGGGCCTCCACCAGTGTCTCCAGCCCCACAAGGCCCAAGGTTTGTTTTCAGGCCACGGTTGACATGAACTTGGGTAAAGCAGCCTGCACAGCTGTCCTTTTCTGAAGTCTTTGTACTAATTTTTTCCAAATACTCTTCACTAAATTTGGCATCTAGACTGTGAAATCTCTACACTCTCCAATCTGCTGCATCTCTTTTCAAGGCATTTTTTGCCAGCAGGGGTTGTTAGATTAGAGATAAGACACAGGTTCCCCCAGTTAATTGCCATTCTCTGTTTCATGCCTTCTAGGGGTTCCCGCCCACAGGCACTGTCTTCCTGACCTACTGTCTAGTTCTTTCCTAGTCACTCTCTCCACCTTTCCGCCTACTGCTGGTAACTGGATCTTATCTTTATTCTCTTCACTCTGAGGTAAGATATGTGAAAACACTGTAAATTTTAAGACTCTGTGCCAATGTCAGATACCAATACTATCATGATAACTCATCTCTGTGCAATCTGTGGTTTGTGATTGGTACGCGTGCACTGTGGGAGTTCATGTGTAGTTACTGGAGAGAAAAGCCAAGCTGTCACAAACGGTCCTATATCCTGTACTGAGAGATCCATTACTCCTTCCTGCCCAGAAAGGGCCGAAACCCACATAGCTAAGCAAGACCCACACACTGCTCACTAATTACCAGTGAGGTTTTCTGCAGACACACGGCAGGACAGTGCTGTCCTAGCTAAGCTGAGAAGCAGAGACAATGTGTTTGCATGCTCCCATCCTGCCTATCCTGACATGTCCTTTTCTCCACCTCTGTGTCCCCTGCTCTCTGCTGTTCTGTTGGCGAATGTCCCAGCACACACTAAACAACACGTGATGCTTTCAAATAACCCTGCCCCAAACCCATAGTCCCATGCAGTTAGGTTATAGACAGAAAGTGTCCCATTGATCGGGTCTACATGGGAGTGTGACAACAATAACAACATCCACATGGGCAACTTTCTGTTTAATAATTGGGTAATTGATACAAATGGATAATGGTTTTTAAAAGTCTCTGAGAAAATTGATTGGAAAATAAAAAAACTTTCTGGAGATCCCTTATTTTAGTGGTGGCTATCAGCTCTGACATGCCTGTGGCAATCTCTCTTCTGAAAAATACATAACAGTGATGTGAGGTAATAAACAACCTTTAAAAACCAGATGGAGTACTGGTTAAATGCTGCTGTGGCAAGAGTAACATTCAGCAGCTGTCAGAACTGCTCGAAGGCATCCATTAAAGCGTGGCATCATTTCCTTTTAATGTTGATTATATTGTTGCTACCAGCACAGTTTTCTCATATAAAACATTAATCTAGGGTCATTCAATTTGTTTTAAAGTTGATTTTTTTTTCTAGAAAGATATCTAAGTTGCCCTGTAGTCTTTTTGAACGTAAGAATAGAGACCATAAAAATACATTCACTAAATGGAATTTAAAAATTTTTTAATGCAACTGAATCTCTTGGTCATAAAAGAGGAAGTGCATGAGGCAAGAGGCCAAGAGGCAAAGATACGGAAAGGAAAAAATAAGTCTCAGAGAAAAAATAAGCCCTAAAATAAATAGCAACAAAAAAGAAATACACCAAGGAAACAATACAAATGTGTTGAAAACATACAAAAGAGAAGAGAAAAACAAGCAAGGCTATACACATGCACCCGGTGACACTATACACAGAGGAAAGATTGAAAAGGACACAGTTGAAGAGACACTCAGCTTTGCATCGTGTCCACGTGGCGACGTTGAACTACATTTCCCATATTTTCCTTCCATGAGCCACAGAGATGCAGATTTGGAGGCTGGAAGTGAAGCCACAGCCATTGTGGGAGGTCACACAAACCAGCACTTATCCTCTGGCCACCTTGTTGATGTAAGACAGAGCCAGGGCCACAAGTGCTCCACCTTCCACTAAATTCTCCTTCCAACTCTGTGTGTGTGTGTGTGTGTGTGTGTGTGTGTGTGTGTGTGTGTAGCCCAGGATGAAGGGCCATCCAGGTGAAAGGCAGCTTGTTCCTGCTCTCCTCCACTTTACATTCTCTTCCTTTATCCTTCAAGCTTTAGCATCAGACACAAAAACAACAGTCTCACAGTTTCTGCTAATCAGCTCCCACAACAACTGCATAAGGTCAAACCCCCATAATAAATTCCTTAATATCATTACATGAATAAACGAATACATGAATACATAAATGAGTGGCTGAATGAATATAGCACCCAGTAGTTCTGCGTTTCTGGCTGTGTCTGACTGGTACAGACACAGATCACAAGAAATCAGGTTTCTAAAACTTGATGGAATAATACCCCTAGTGTTTACCTTTAAGAACTGTCAGCCTACTAGTATAGACCTCCCTCTATCTACTGGATTTCAGTTCAGAACCAGAGTGCCACGTATGTGAGTTCCCTTAATTTGACAAAGTAGTTATTTTATCCATCATAGTATGAAGAGAGAGTAACTATAAAGAAATATCCTCAACTAATTAGAATCTTTCTATGACTTGCTTAGACATTGTCACTATTTCTTACTAAACATTTAAGATTAAGTATGTGACAAAGTATTTCAAAAATACATGTTTTGACAGTTAATGTTGGA
>NW_005370618.1:0-1698 GCF_000412655.1 Myotis brandtii
TCCTTAGTTAAATTTATTCCTAGGTATTTTATTTTTTATTTTTTTAAAAAAATTGATTTTAGAGAGATAGGAAGGAGAGAGAGAGAGAGAGAGAGAGAGAGAGAGAGAGAGAGAGAAAGAGAGATTTGTTGTTCCACTTATTTGTGCATTCATTGTTTGATTTTTGTATGTACTCTGACTAGGATCGAACCCACAAACATGGCATATCAGGATGATACTCTAACCAACTGAGCTACCTGGCCAGGGCCAAGAAATATTTAATAATATAAATATAACGTTTTTTCAGACAGGAGTTAGTTTTTCTTTATGCTGCCTGACAAAAAGGAGAATATGTAACTGAGCCCTAGCCAGTTAGACTCAGTGGATAGAGCATTGGCCTGCGGACTGAAGGGTCCCAGGTTTGATTCTGGTCAAGGGCACATGCTCGGGTTGCAGGCTTGATCCCCCAGTGTGCAGCATGCAGGAGGCATTCAATCAATGATTCTCATCATTGCTGTTTCTATCTCTCTCTCTTTCCTCCCTTTCCCTTCATCTCTAAAATCAATAAAAATATATTAAAAAATGTAACTGAGCCCAGCTGGTGTGGTTCACTGGTTGAGCATCAATATATGAACCAGAAGGTCAAGGTTTGATTCCTGGTCAGGGTACATACCTGGGTTGTGGGCTTGATCCCCAGTGTGGGGCATGCAGGAAGCAGCTGCTCAGTCATTCTCTCTCATCATTGATGTTTCTATCTCTCTCTCCCTCCCCCTTCCTCTCTCTGAAAACAATAAAAATATATTTTTAAAAAATGTAACTGATTTCTGAATATTTATTTTGTATCCGTTTACATAACTGAATTAATTTATCAGTTCTAGTAGTGTTTTGGTGGAATCTTTAGGGTTCTCTATATACATGATATCTGCAAATAATGACAGTTACACTTTTTCCTTTCCAATTTAGATGTCTTTTATTTCTTCTTGTCTGATTGCTATGGCTAGGATTTCCAGTACTTTGTTGAATAAGAGTGGTGAAAGTGAACATCCCTGTCTTGCTCCTAATCTTAAGGGAAATGCTTGCAGTTTCTGCCCATTGAGTATGATGTTGGGTGTGAGTTTGCCATATTTAGCCTTTAATTATGTTCAGGTATGTTTCCTCTATTCACATTCTCTGAGAGTTTATAGCATATGTAGGTGCTGGCTTTCATCTAATGCTTTTTCTGTGTTTACTGATACTATCATGTGGTTTTTATCCTTCATTTTGTTTATGTGGTGTATCACATGTATTATTTTGAGGATATTTTACCAACCTTGCATCCCTGGAATAAATCCCACTTAATCATGGTGCATGATCTTTTTTAAATGATGCTGGATCTGGTTTGCTAATATTTTGTAGAGGATTTTAGCATCTTTGTTCATCAAGGATACTGGCCTATAATTTTCTTTCTTTGTCATGTATTTACCTGGTTTTGTAATTAGGATAATGTTGACCTTGTAAAATGAGCTTGGGACTATCCCCTCCTCTTGAATTTTTAGAATAGTTTGAGAGGATAGGTGTTAGTTTTTCTTTGAATGTTTGGTAAAATTTGCCTGTGAAGCCAGCCATCTAGTCTAGGACTTTTGTTTTTTGGAGTTTATTATTTACTGCTTCAATTTCACTAGTTGTAATTTGTCTAGTCATACTCTCTGATTCTGTTTTGGAAGAGTGCATATTTCCAGG
>NW_005370619.1:0-521 GCF_000412655.1 Myotis brandtii
AAAAAATGTTTAAGTGAGATTAGCAGTTGCAGAAGTTGATGGCAGAACAAACAATTAAATAAATTGAGTTAAGCCCTAGCCAATTTGGCTCAGTGGATAGAGCATCAGCCTGTGGACTGAAGGGTCCCTGGTTGGATTCTGGTCAAAGGGCACATGCCTGGATTGCGGGCTCGATACCCATTAGGGGGAGTGCTGGAGGCAACTGATCAATGATTCAATGATTCTGTCTCATCGTTGATGTTTCTATCTCTCTCTCACTCTCTGTTCCTCTCTGAAATCAATAAAAATATATTTTAAAAAATCAATGGAAAAATATCCTCGGGTGAGGATTAACAAAAAACAAACAAACAAAAAAAGAAATTGAGGTGAAGGGAAAAGTCAAAAGATATGCCTCTTCTTATCTCTTAAAAGCATCATATATATAGAATAAATCAAGGTGACTTAGAACCACATTTGACCAAAAAAAAGTTTAGTTAAAAAATAGATAGTTTAGAGGAAAAGTATATAACCTGAACCATATT
>NW_005370621.1:0-4988 GCF_000412655.1 Myotis brandtii
ATCGATTGGTTGCCTCTTGCACGAGCCCTGATCAGGGGCCAGGTCGGGGAGGAGCCTGCAACTGAGGTACGTTCCCTTGACTAGAATCGAACCCGGGACCCTGCAGGCCGATGCTCTATCCACTGAGCCAAACCGGATAATAGGGCGAAAATGAAGTGTATTTTAATAAACACTGCCTTCATATTATTCAAAGCGTGTGTATACATTTTTGGGGGGAACACCCTATATTTTGTCACAATCTCTAGGTATTTTGGAGTCGTTTGAGAGATGTTCCAGGAGACATTTAAATTTTTCTTAAACCACCAATAATTTCTGAATAGCAGTGATGTGATGTGCTCTGTACTGCCCTGAATAAGAGCAGGACACTGCCTCTACCCTCAATTAGCTTAAATTAAAAAATGAGGGATAAGTTAAATATGTATGTAACTAATATAAGAAGAGCAAAATATTAAGTGGCCACATTCATACAAAGAGCACTGTTGGAGTTACAAGGGTGAGGGATCTCATTCACTGGGGTGAACAGGATGCTTCCATTAGAGTGAGACAGATGGGCCTTGGAAGAAGATCCTGCCAGCAGAGCTTGAGGGTGACCGAGTGCCAGGGGAGAGTACAGCACAGGAATAGCTCAGAGGCCAGAAAACCTGGAGTGAATTCACTTCACAGAGAGTAGTCCAGCTTGACTGCATAGGCAGGATAAGAGGGAAAGAATAAATGAGAGCCATATGAAGAAAGCCAGGCATGGAAGCTAAAGAGTTTTTATAAATTTTTAGAAATTGTTTATTTATTATTATTTTTTAATCCTCACCTGAAGACATGTTTAGAGAAAGGGAGAGAGCAAGAGAGAGAGAAACATTGATTGGCTGCCTTCCGTAAGCTCCCTGATCAGGGATCAAACCCACAACCTTTCTGTTCACAGGACAACTCTTTATCAACTGTGCCACTCCGGCCAGCCTATAGAATTTGTTTTTCAATGTTACAGGTAGTGAGGATCCATTAAAGATTTTGAGCAAGAGCATGACTCCTTGGCTCACAGTGTAGTGTTACTTAGAACCACTGTGTGGCTGGGTCTCCCCTTCGTCACTAATAGAGTGATAGCTGAGAACTGGCTGCCCAGGCAAAGACTACATTTACCCTCTTCCATGGCAGTTAGTAGTGAATTGTGTGCACAAGTGATGTGTCAAACCTCCAGGCCGCTTTCATCCATCTTTCCCCTTTTTCGGGAGGTGCAATGGCAGTGACAAAAATGACTCTGGGAGAACACATATTGAAGATGGAGGAGCCACAGACAGCTTGGGGTCCTGAATGGCTGAGGGGCTCAGACCACTGCTGACCCAGCACCCGCTACCGAACCAGGCCTCCAGCCATCCTCTGGCCAACCTCCAGCAGGCTTTCCCTTAAATATTCTTCAAAGAATATAAATGACTAACATTCCCTGATCACCCCTTCACAAACTTCAAAGGCAACAGAACTGGGTGTATCAAAGGTCGTTTGCTTTCAAATCTGATGTGTGTTTGCTGAATAGAAGTGAGATTTAAACATGTGAGCCCAAAGACCCATCAACAATATGTGTGTCCTCAGGGATGGGCTATTATTTTCAATTCCTTACCTTTTTCCTTTCTTTAACATCGTAGAGAGCAATGCTGGCAAACAGAGGCTCAATTTCTATCTCAAACCTGTGAGAGCAAGAGAGAAAATCTGTATGGATTTAACTTAGATAATTGCAAATTTTCTGAAAATGCCTGAAGCTAAAAATCCAGATTTTTCTGCATAACTTTCTGACTTAAGATTTTTCTCATTTCCTTTTTAAATGCCACACAATTCAAACAAAGCATGTCTGCAGTCTGGATTCATCATGTGGGCATCTATTTGCTGCATCTACTATAAAGCAACTGTCTCAAGTTACTTCATTGTTTACTTTTATAGTAAAAAAATAAATCACTTATCCTCTATATATGTGTATTAATTTTGTACTTGCATATTAAAATATTAAATACATTATAAAACATACATAATCAAGACATTTTAAAGGCTGAACTAAATAATTCAAAATAAATCACAGTATTAGAGCATTTGCTTTCCGCACTCCAGTGGATTGTCTTGGGATCCCCCTGGGGTGCTTGTGCACCTCTCTTTCCTCTTTGCAAGCTGCTACTTTAGAGAATTAGATCGTCAATTTCTTCAAATCACAGACCCTTTTGAAAATATTAAGTTGTAAATGCTCTACCTAGGCAAAAGTACATGAGCATATTCTATTATATCCTATTAGGAGGGTCATCCATCTCTTAAAATCAGTTCATGGACCCCTTAAGCAGCACCAAGTTTGCAACTAGGGCATCTGGATACTGGATGCAAGGCTTTGTTTCAGCCTTGAGAACTTCTCTGGGACTTTGAGTCTTTTCTTGAAAATGTAGTTGTTAGACCAGATAGTCTTAAAGTTCCCACCTGTCACAAACTCCTAACTCTAATGCATAGCCTCCCAGTTCCCCTCCTTGAACCCAGTCTGCATGACTGCTCACCCTCTTGGGCATGTCTCCTTGATGTTGTAGCCCCCTCCCCACCCTAGCCAATTCCACCAGGGAAGGGGTCCAGAAAGGCACACTCTAGCCCTGGCCGGCGGACCGGAGGGGGGAGCCTCCTAGTCTTTCAGCGGGAGGACCGAGTGGAAGTGGCTGTTCCGTTCCCCTCTGCATCGTTCAGGAAGTCCGCCCTATTGTCTGAGGCTCTCGCCCACCCCCACAGGATGCCAGGATGCACTTCAGATGCAGTGACTATGCCGTTTAGGACGGAAGGAATTCTCTCCGATGATGCTTATCACCAAGCCGGCTAGAACTTTCCAATAAACGACAGCTGTTCTCACAGGTGGGAAAACATGGCCACTAAGATAGACGTGCATTATTAAACAAACAAACAAAAAAAAAACAAATTGAGTCACTTGGATTTCTCTTGATGAAAACTGTGAAGTGTAGTTTCTAGTGACTTTTCCCCCCAACTGTCAAAACAGAAATTAAGTTGCATCGAGCTGTTTGTTCAGTGCACTGAAACTGGGTTTTAGTTGCATTTATCATTGTGTTTCAACAGTGGTATGCTGGCAAATGTTTAAAAAACATATCTCTGGAAAAAAAAAGGTTTTAATTTGTAGCATTTCCTGGTTTTGATGCCAATATTTCCACCAAGACCAATATCAAGCCACCAATGTGACTTCACTGAGTAAAGAGCTGGGAAAAGAAGGGTATGATCCACTGTCATGAGTCAGAGCTGAGTCCAGCACACCAGTGGCTCTCACTGTTGTTTAACGTAGGCCATCTCACTCCATCTCCCTACGTGCCTAACCCTCGTGTGTGCCTTCCCCATTGTAGAAGAAAGACTGGAAAAGGCTTGGTAGGAATAGAATTAAAATCCAGCTGACTCCAGTCTCTGCTCTTTCCATGACCTCAGAGCTGCCCACTGTTATATATGTTGGGAGATGCTCCCTAATTCAAGCTCTGAGGTTAAAGATAAAGTTTGCATCTAAGAGGCAATATAAACCTCAGTGTAGTTACCCATTGCTCATACTTACTTTAGGGTCAGCAACTTGACCCATATTCTGTTGCCCAGATGTTCCTTAGGGCATTCTGGCACCGGACGTATTTCCACAGCATCCTCCTGTTATTAATCACATGGTAAAGAAATCATTAGTGAATTCCCACCAGAGGAGTTCCAGCTGGAGTTAACCCAGGGAAGGGAAGGCTGCCATCCACTGCTCAGTTCAACTTGCATTTGCTTTCTTTCCAATAGCAGAATGACACTGACATTTACAAGAGTTTGTTATCCAACCCCTAAGCTTCAGAGTCAGCATTTACAGCAAATATCTTCTCCTTGCAGAAAGCCAAGCATTGAAGACAAAGAGACTGAGGGAGGAAGGAAGGAAATGTGAACATGGATATGACTTAGTAACATCCACCAGATGGCATTGCAAAAATCTTATGTCTATTGTTGGTTTTGTTTTGTTGGGGCTTTTTTTGTTGTTGTTTTTTTGGCTACTCTAAGTACACATTCAGAATATTTCTCCTGCCAAGGACTTTTCTAGTAAATATGTGTGTTTCAGACTTGAGATCTGAGTCAGAATAGCTCACTGAAGGCTGAAAACCATCCATACTATAATACAGCATCTTTCTCAGTTCATAAACAGATGATAGAGATTTGGGGATGAATTTATAGGTTCTATAAAAAAAGGTCCAGCTAAAAGTTGCTAAAGGTCTATGTACAGAAAGGCTTAGTGATGACAAATTAAGATATATACCTATATTTTACCACATTGGGACTCAAGACTTAAAGAGAAAGATCAAATCCCTATTGCAACTTTTAGCATTCAAATCTAAACTATTATAGTATCCTAATTACATTCATGTAGGCAACTATAAAGAGTGCAAATCCCTGAAAACTTTAATTCCTGCTTTTGCACTAGGCTATCCAAACCCTGGTCAGCGGTCTGCAGCTCACACGGGTCTAAGAATAGAGTCAAATCTAATTGTATTTTGCTGGGCTATAAAGGATGGGCGCTCCCCACCAAATACCCCACAGCAACCATAGCATTCTTACAAATAGCAGAAAAGTCACCTTTTTGGCAAATCTGTGCCTAGTTTGGTGGAATAGTCAAAGTCGTAAACTCACATCCACTCTAACCTTTGCTCTCCTTTAAAGCCCAATCCTGGGTTTACCAGTTGGCCGTCTTGTGGGGTGGAGCTGCTGAGTTTCTTCCAGAAAGACGCTGTTCTGATGTCTACACGGAGCGGAACTCCCTCAGAACAAGCTGGAACTTTTAGGGTGCTCAGAACAGACACATCCAAGAGGGAAGATCCCCCTTATTGGAAAACAACCTCAACATAAAGACACTCATGGGTTTCTAAGACTATATTTGGCCTGGATTCAATCTTTTTAAAAAAGCTTTTCATTTGGGAAATTATAAACATACTAGAGGCTCGGTGCACAAAAATTTGTGCACTCGGGGG
>NW_005370621.1:5953-8464 GCF_000412655.1 Myotis brandtii
CACTTGCAACCAAAATGCAAATTCTTCACAGATTTGGAGTACAGAGGCAACTTTCTCATGGATCAACACACAGAACACCTTTTATAGACTCAGTGAATCAGGGAAAGAACTCATCTTTGTCTATGTTGGTGGTTGAATTCTACTTTTACCTCTCCTATGGACTCAGTCATAATTTGAATGTAATGGTTCACCTCTCTTCTAACTTTCCTCACTAGGAAATAAATTAATGATAGTATAAAACAATTTCATTAATGTATTATCAAAAAAAACCAGCATTTGTAACCATTTCATGGTAGGCCAAAAATTTACCTTTCTTCCACAGGGCTTTATTTAAAGCAAGTACAAATTACAAATATAAATGCAATTTCTATGTGTCCACCTACAACACATTAAAGGGCCGGTGTAGGAGCACTCAAGCATTTTAGACATACTGATTTACAAATAACTGGTACCTAATTACAAAGCATTCCTTCCCACTCAATAAAGTGGGTCCCATTAGGACCTCTGCTAGATTATAACTTTCAATCTCAACTGAGTTTCAGCATTGTTCAAAGACCATAAAACAAAGTTCCTTTAAAATAGTCTATGATTCACTCTTTTAATCAGTTCAGACGGGATATTCTCCATTGAGGGAAACTTTAATGAGTTGGTGTCTCACTGGAAGTATTCTTCTCATCCTTTAATTGTTTTCTCTCTTCTGGTGCCCACTCTGGGTCTCCTTATTACATACTGGCACCTCCCTCATGTAACTGGGAGGAAGAAGAATGCAAGTGAAGGTCAAGTCAGCCAAACTTAATGTTTCTTGGACAAATTTGGTACAAAATTTTAAAGTTGTAGATGGGAAATTAAAAAGTTATGAGATAAAATATGGTGCATCATCTTTGAATTTCAATTATGTGTGCCAATTTACCTGGTAGTCATATGTAAATAAATAAACAAGCAAACATAAAATTTAGAATTAATGGTTTATGATCTCCATCCTATAATTTAATTTACCTGTAGAACCTTGAACAAGTTATTTAACCTCTCTGATTCTTACTTTGCAATGTGAATGATGGAGATGATAACATTGTCCATATTACTCATATTTATTTTTAATCTGCCCCATTCAGAAAAGGATTTGAGTCCACTGACAAGTCTACAAATAGATGAGAAAACCAAGGTAGTTGGAAAATAAGAATAAGGAAAAAAAAGGAAGCTGAAGTAAATTCAGACCACCAATAAATAAGCTGCTAGACTTAGTAGAGGTGAACTAAGTAAAGAATGTAGAAGAGTAGATTACAAGATATGCACAATCTCTAAGTATTTAAGTTTTCTCAGTGGAAGCACAATTCTCCTTTGTCTGAGGGTTTGAGGGACAATTTCCCTGTGGATCCCTATTGAGGTGGGTGCTGGGTGAGATGTAGGTCAATGTCCTCTATCATATTTGCATAGAGGACACAATATCACATCTCATGACTGCTGTTTCCCTTATTGTCCTTCTTTGCTGACCAGTGGTGAACTCATCGAAAGGCCAGTCAGCTAACACAATTCTCAGTGATGGGGGTGCCACAAGGTGCAAGAATCAGGCTCCCTGATGGTCTTGCTTGATCCAAAAATCAAATTTCAGATAGAGATGTAGATGGAAGACATATCTTTTATGCAAAATTGCCCCAATCATATTCCTTGCAACTTAACTTTTAATAAAATATGGACAGCAAAGATATTATGGTAATCTGACCTGACAAGACACAGAGTGCAGGTATTCTAACATGCAGAAGGGAAGACTGGGAGCCTAATATGAAGAATAAGGAGCTGAAACAGTCTTGAACAATGGTCACCCCTCATCCCATCTGAAGTGCCCTGGGGAGTGACCAAAGCCTAAATTATCAAATTGTTCTTGGCCTGGTCCAATATAGAGAGACGTGAACAAACAAGATCCTAACGTTCTATGCCTTGGGAGCATGGCTGTGACGTTTCAGGCTTGAATGCTTTCAGAGATTTAAAAAAAAAAAATCTGAACCAAGCACTAAGGAACATCAAGGTTTAAGTAATACATCTTGATGGATTAACTGCAAAACATACCCCCATGTAACTGAATGGTTTGACTGGCTGAGTGGGATTACTGCATGTGGATCCTCGAAATGTGGGGTTTTTTTTAATACATATATATTTTTTGATTTCAGAGAGTAAGGGAGAGGGAGAGAGATAGAAACATCAATGATAAGAGAGAACACCCCCGCCCCCGCCGCCGCCAATGGGGATTATGCCCATAACCTTGGCATGTGCTCTGGGAATCAAACCATGACCTCCTGGTTCATAGGTGGACACTCAACCATTGAGCCATGCTGGTCAGGCTCGAAATGTTTTGAAGATTAAATGAGATAATATCAGTGAAAATATTTTGTAGAGCGCTTATGAAAATCCTAGCTATTATTGGAATCTTATTTGTGTAATTGATCAATAATGGGTTCTGCTATTACACAGGCTTGCCTTAGTAAAATAAACAGCCCCAGCCAAGCTGGTGTGTGT
>NW_005370621.1:8886-19380 GCF_000412655.1 Myotis brandtii
TTCATCAGGCCTGGTGTCAGATTCCTCGCATCACCTTCCAACATCTCGTGGAGTCAATGCCAAGAAGAATCGCCGCAGTATTGAAGGCAAAGGGTGGCCCAACAAAGTACTGATAGGGTGGTCAAATAATCTGGCCACTCAGTACATATATTTATATATATATATAATTTTTAAACTGGAAAATAAGATTATATAAAAAGCCCTAGAAATCATATGATTAAACATCCTGACGCTGCTACACAGTAATAATGAACAATAATATTATCCCGGAGCCTCTCTGTGTCTTCACTGAAATTCTCCCGCATGGGGATGGTCGCACCCACCTCGTCCACCGATGGGTAAAGGGCAAAGAGCTCGGCCTGCCGGTTGGTCCTCCGGGCCTCCTCGTTCTGCTTCTCAAAGTCCTCGGCACTCACGTGCTGCAGGAGGTTTTCCAGCCGCTGGTCAGGCTGCAGGCTGCGCAGGTTGAAGTCAAAAGCAGTGAGGGGGCCTTTCCCAGACACATCACACAGCACCTTTAAGGGGCGGGGGCCTGCCTGTGAGAAAAGACACATCCTTGTGAGAGAGACTGTGGATCTAAAATGAGAACTAAACAATCTGGGATGTCTCAACACTGCTCCCACGTGCGATTATAGCATTAGGCCTCAAGGAGTTTCTGAGCCAACTGGGGGTTTGACAAGAATCACATCTTCGCTTCCTACCCTGAGCATCCTAAAATGAAATCTCTCCTCCTCACCTGGAAACAGGTAATTACTCATTAGGTAAGTAAACCTGAACTTGCGGAAAGGTTTGAAAACGGCACGGTGTTCCTATAGGTTTTTGGTGTGTTCTTTTCTGGAGATTGGAAGCCCACGCCTCTTATGAGCCGTGCTCGTGTCTCATGTTCAAGCAGAACAGACAGGAACAAGGTGTAACAGAAAGGAGACTGGCCTAGGGAATAGAGAGACCTCATCCTAATCTCAACTCCAGAACCTGGCTTTTGAAACTGGAAAATAAGATGACCTGTGAGGAGCCTTCAACATTAAACCTTATCTAAACTCCAAAGCTGAATCTATGTTTCTGGAGACAGAGCTATGGGCATGGGAACAGATTTTAGTAACAGTTACAGGAATAAGCACCAGAAAAAAAGAAAAAGTGTTTTCTATTCAAGTAGTATCCACGTTTAGCTGCAGTGTGTTTGAAAAAACTCTTAAATCAATCATGAAGTGAATGCTTTATTCCATTAGAAATGTCTTGGAAATTTGGAATGCATATCTAACCAAAGACTTGGCAAGGACTATATAACCATAATCAATAATATGTTGTAAGAATATAGACGGATCTGTTATAAACATCTATAAAATTGATGATAAATTGTTATCCTAAAGTTCTACTAAATGGATTACACCCTTTACAATTTCTCTATAAGGTACACTTTTTGTGACATCTATCTACCTCATAAAAAATACTACTTTGCTAGATCATAAATTTTACCTAAAATGAATGTGCTAGCAATAATCAATATTAACACTTTAATTATTAATATTTTTGTTTGTTTTAGAATTTATAAAAGCCTTGGGGAAATGAAGTGGATTTTCAATTTCTTCAAAAGGATATCAAGAGATATATATGTATCTCCAGAATTTATCCTAAGAGTACCACTGGACAAGTAAGCAAAGATACAAAGACAAGAGCATATCTGAAACATCGTTTTTAATAACAAAATGACAGAAATAATCTAAATGCCCCCTAAATGACAGAAATAATCTAAATACCCCCTAAAAGAGGAAGCATTAAGAAATTTTAGAACTTTTATATAATGAAATGTTGTGCAGCCAATAAAAAAGAAAAGGACATATATTCATTATATTGTATTGTTAATATGAAGTAGAAAGTTATATAATATTATGAATAATATGACCCAATTTTATGAAATATCTGAGTACCATGAAGTCATATCATATAGGTATTTAACTTACATAAATTCAGGCATCTGGCCTCACCGTTCTACTTAATAAGGTAAATAAGGATGAGAATGAAAGGGAAGATGTTGCTGGTCATTTCATGGTGTGAGTATCACTCCATAATGAGTATTAGTCTAATACTTAAAAACATAGTTTGTTAATAACTTGCCTCTGAAACCCAGCCAATGACTTCATTGAACATTCTGTTAGCCTGCTGGAGGAATGAGTGTGCTTTATGGGGGTGCTGGTCATTCACCTATTGTCTCTCAGCTCCATATTTATCCTTTTATACAATCTGTGATGCTAGGTCTACAATTCAGTAAATCACATTTCTGCTTTACCTGCTGCTCCTTTTAAGTTATGCCAATAGGGGGCGCTACAAGGGGCGCTACAAGGGGCTGGGAGAAGAGACTGGCCCCTTCCTCTTTGCTTACAGTTCTTGCCATGGTAGTGGCAGTAGTTCTAGCCTTGGCTTCTTTGGCGCTTCCAGAACCATCCTCATCTTACCTCCTTGGAGGTACCAGAACCAGCTGAGCAATTCCACCTCCTAGGAAGTCTGGTGTAACAGACTTCTGGCCTCTATAAGGTCTTTCTTCTGAGATCCTGAGGTACCAGCACTGGCTAGACCACACCCCCTCCTCAGAGATTTGAGTCCTAGCTCTGCGGCCCCTCTTCTGAGCTCCTAGGTTCTGATCTCCAGGCTCTTCCCATTCGATCCATGGCTCCTGAGACCAGCAGCATCAGCATCTCCTGGGAAATGCTAATTAGGAATGAAAATTCTCAAGCCCCGCTCCACACTTAGTGAGTCAGAAACTCTGGAATGGGGCCCAGCAATCTGTATTTGAACAGGCCCTTCAGGCCATTCTGAGGAAGCTAACGTTTGGGAGGCACTGCCCTAGACCCCAGTCCCAGGGTGGTGTGCTGTGGTTTGCAGTAATGACTCCCACATAACTTCAATGTTCCCTTTTGGTCCTCTCAGTCGTCCAAAATCTGTTTAACCAATTCCCTACGTTAAATTTCTCCTGTGGAAATACCTAGTGTGGCTGCCGTCTGACTGATACAAGGAACGATTCACTTTGCCATCGTGTATGGTAAAAACTGAATTTAGTCAAAATTACCACTGAAAAAGTCCCTTCAATCTCCCACAGAGTACAGCACACAGATGTTCTAGGCCTCAGGAAGCCCACCACATTCAGCACTAGAATTGATGGCTGATTCCTCTGTAGAGCTCAGAGTAGGCAGCTGGCAGGACTGGAGAGACTGTGTTGTTAGAAGAATGGGCACTATTTAAAAACCCTCCAGTACTATTCAGCAGGGTGAGATGCTTGGGCTAGGACAGCACCTGAAAGCTAAAAATTATACTGGTTTAAGAAGAAGTCCTATTCAAACTTGGACAAATCCCTTCCTATATGTTTTATTTTTCTTAATTATAAAATGAGCCTGTTGGACTAGAGCACTGGTTCAAAATTTATTTTTAATTGTGGTAAAATATACATGACAAAATTTAGTGTTCAGTCAGTAGTGCTAAGTATAGTCACACTGTTGTGCAACCAATCTCCAGAACTCTTTTCATCTTGCAAAACTGAAGCACTTTACCCATGAAACAGTAACTGCCCATTACCCCCTCTCCCAGCCCCTGGCAACCACCATTCTACTTTTGTCTCTATGGATTTGACTACTCCAGGTACCTCGAGTAAGTGAAAGCATAGTGTCGGTAATTTTGTGACTGGCTTACTTCACTTATAATGGCTTCAAGGTTTATACATGTTGTGGTGTTTGTCAGAATTTCCCTCCTTTTTAAGACTGAATAATTCATTGTATGTGTATGCCACATTTGTTCATCTATTTATCTGACCATGGATACATGGCTGTTCCCACCTCTGGGCTAGTGTGAATACTGCTGTTATATAAACATAGATGTACAGAGCTGACTTTTAAACTGTAACTACTCTGTAATAATAATAATAGTAACAACAATAATAACAGTAGCCAATATTTATTGGGTACTAAGTGTCAGAAGAGACATGGTTCTAAATGCTTTACACATATTAACTCATTTAATGCTCAAACAACTTCATGAGTTAGTTACTATTACCACTCTTGTTTTCCAGGGAAGGAAACGGAAGCCCAGAGAGTTTAGTTATCCTATCTGAGGTTGCAGAGTTAGATGTGGTAGAATCACAGGGGGCCCAGGCAGTGTGCTTCAGTGTGGAGCTTTTAATCCAGTGGTTCTCAACCTTCTGGCCCTTTAAATAGTTCCTCATGTTGTGACCCAACCATAAAATTATTTTCGTTGCTACTTCATAACTGTAATGTTGCTACTGTTATGAATCGTAATGTAAATATCTGATATGCAGGATGGTCTTAGGCGACCCCTGTGAAAGGGTCGTTTGACCGCCATAGGGGTCGCGACCCACAGGTTGAGAACTGCTGTTTTAATCAGTCTGCAGCCTGCCTTAGGGGCACCTCTATTCTCCACAGGAATGTTATAGGGATAGGGCCCAGTGGCCTCCCCCAGCAAGTAGAGCCCCCCCCCCACTTTTATCTATTTTAATTACTGAGCATCTGGGTTTTCATTTGCACACTGATGTCTGTGGCTACAAACAAGTCTGGAAAAAAATCACTGACTCAGATGGTAGAGTTCCTCCTATTCTAACATTCTACGAATTTCGCCTTTTTAGTAGTTACTAAAACCCCACAGCCTGCCGTGGGCAGAGCAGCCAGTAACCTGGTAACCGTGTTTGTTGATAGGAAATACCTGAACTCTGGGTTCACTGCACTCCAAGATTTCTGACTCAAACGTCTGTTTCTGAAGCGTCTTGTGAAAATCTTTTCGGGATCCAGTCTTTTTAAAACGGCAAATCTCCGAATTTCCTTGGTGTCTTTATTGTTGTTATTATGGGGGGCGAGAGGAGAGAGAGGGAGAGAAAGAGAGGCAAAATCATTAGATTAAAAATAAAAGTAATGGCTTAAGCATAGACTTGGTGCTGAAAGGTCTTGCAAAGAGAGGACCAATTGTAATTCCTCACGTCTAATTATGCGCCAGGCCTAACACAAGGCTCTCTTGTACTGAGACACAAACTTGCCTCCTGGCTGGCTCCTTATTAAAGGCAGGGATGGCCTGGGAAAATGCCACCTCGGAGGTGTGGTCATTTCAGCTGTGGGGCATTTGGCTCCAAGTTGAAGCTAAACTATGACTCTAGTGTAAGCAGCTGGAATAAATCTAGCAAAGTGCAGAAGCAGCAAATAAAGGTCATTTGAAGATAAAAATAGAGGAAAACATTTAATCTCCATATCAATGTTCTTAAGAATTAAAAAGGCAGGGCATGATTATGAAAAAAAATAGAAATAAATGATTTATATACTGAAAATCTTTGCTAGCATTCTCAATCTCCATTAAAATGGTGTTTTAAAAAATGTGTATCTGTGGACAGGGTTTAAAATATAATGTCTAGGACAGTGATGGCGAACCTTTTGAGCTCGGCGTGTCAGTATTTTGAAAAAACCTAACTTAACTCTGGTGCCGTGTCACATATAGAAATTTTTTGATATTTGCAACCATAGTAAAACAAAGACTTATATTTTTGATATTTATTTTATATATTTAAATGCCATTTAACAAAGAAAAATCAACCAAAAAAATGAGTTCGCGTGTCACCTCTGATACGCATGTCATAGGTTCGCCATCACTGGTCTAGGACTATCCCTGGGGAAAGAAATCAGACCATAATTTCATAACAAGAAAATCAACAGGTATAAATTGTCAAATAATCACCATAGAAACCAATGTGTATATTGCCCAGTTTTATGACTCAAAGACTTCCTGGAAAACATGCTGCCAAGTCAACAGCGCGAGCACGCACCCATGTTGTTTGATTTCCCACACTATTAGAAAAACCACCGAGCAAGTTGGCAGAGGAACACGAACTGGGTTAGTGGCAGATCAAATGGCAGGCAGATAAAGCAGGGGGTGTAGGAGGGCTACTAGCAGTGACCCAAATACAGAGTTTATAACTCTTTGGGAGGGGCAAAGTGTTGGGTTATGCGCAGTGGCATACACAGAACAAGTATTCCGTGCATTCTAGTTGAGTTAATTAAAGAAAAATGAGACGTCCCAGTGTCATCTGCAGGGAGAACGGAGAATATGACTCTCATTGGATCGTATTATGCTCTAAAGATGAGCTATTTGTTTTGAGTAAAAGGAGACAAGAAATAGCCTAAAAGAGAGCCATGATGAGCTTGGTGACTAGTTCAGGTCACGGTTTACTGTAAACGGCCACCCGTTGTCAGTGTCTCCTGGCCACTTACATCGCCTTGACCCAACCTGCACTGACCGGGCTGGGTGAACAACAGGCCAAAATGGGGAACCGGAGACAAACAAACAAGGAAATGAGAAAGGTGTACTCTGAAAAAGGAAGTGAGGCTAAATATTTAGAAAGGATTTTAAGAGAAATAGCCAGCACAACTTCTGGTTTGAGATCCCTAAACACCAACACAATAAAGAAACTTTAAAATGTTAATCATATTGCTCATAATCATCAATTAACAAACAGCTTTTTGGAGATCCTGTGCAAACAATTCCTCAGAAGTAGTAACTAATTGTAATATTTAAGAAAATGATTTTGGTTCCAGTTGCTCTACGTAGTAGAAGGTAGTAGTAAAAAAGGAGTAGATACAATTAGGACCAAGCTCTATTTTATACTATAATATTGATCTTCTATTTTCTAACACAGATCCTTTGAAAAGAGAGTTTCCCAGGGGATTTCATAAACACGCTAACTTCTCAAAAGTTATTCTCGCCAATATAAATTTCGGCAGCAATATGTACGTGGGTGCTGGATGGCTGGGCTTTTCTAGTACAGAAAATGAATTTTTGGGACTTCCCCTAAGGGTGAAAAGAAATAGTGTCATATGACCTAATGTCCTGGGGGCAAAAGCCACCCAACTCAGAGAGTGACAAATACAGGCAAGTTTCAAGTTGTATCCTGATTATACTACCCCAAGTGACAACATGCTGAACCAGTGGAAAAGCCAATTTTAAGGGAAAACCTTCCCCAAGGAATTAACTAATATTAATTCATTCTAAGATGGAAGCAAACTGAATTAACTTCAAATGTCTCACTGTAGTACCTGCCGTTTGCCTTTCTCAGGACTTGTGCGCTGCAAAGGGAACTGATGTCAGAGCTCCGTCACATGCCTCTTCACAGGGAAACCTGTGTGGGCCACCAAAACGAAAGCCAGGAAGCAGCCTCATTTAAGACCGTAGGTTAAGCCTTGGTAACCAGAACAATATCTGTTTTAGCTTTGTCTCTTGTCTCCAAGAGTGTTTACTTACATGTGTGCAACACACACAGACACACACAGACGCAGACTCACACAATTACAGACTGTGCCTCCATCCATCATCCTCAAGTTGCCTCTCTGTTGCTTCATAAGGTGAGGCACGGGCATAACATGAATTCTAGGATATCTCTCCCAGCTTGAAGATTTTGTGATAGTTCCTACACTATAACTAAAAAATTCAAATCCAATTTTCTTCTCAAAGTATGCTCAAGTCTGGGGAAAATGAAATTGATTTGCCAATTGTTCTTTTGCTCTTTTATGCAAAGAGGCTTTCTTTCTTTCTTTTTGTCCTTGGTTTTGTTAGAATGTTTTCTGGAGTTCTTTACATGGACCCCAAAGACACTGACAAATGAGCATTTAAGACAACAAGTTACAGAATAGTGCTAGACGTTCACTTCACAATATATACACTCTAATCCTATGTATATGCCAGCCCTCAGGATTTGGGTATGAAGAGCATTAAGGCTAGTGTATTCTGTAGCTGTGTGTGCGGAACCAGAGCAAACTTTTTCCCTTCCTCATTCTGGATTTAGCATTTATTTCCCCATTTAAAATTTCAGAAAGTTGCGAAGCTCCCTTGTGGCAGTAAGGGTGAGGCCAGCTGGGGAGGAGAGGATTAGGTTGGCAAGCATGTAAAGATGACTCATTTCAGAAGCGCCCACCACAGAAGGCAGACACCACCACTGGGTAGGTAGTGAGACTTCTGGCCGAGTGCCACTGGCGACCAGAGTCCCAGCCTCGTGGCTCCACCCAGACAACGAAGCCAAATGAAGCCATGTTCCTGTTGAGCCTAATTGTAGATGAGACGGGGAAGTAGACCAAGTGGTGGCAAGACTGTCTTCATGCAATGAACACAACCTATTGCTTCTCAAGAGAACTGCATCCCTTTTCTTCAAACACCATGTTACACATTTGGGGACCATCCAAAGACCAAACACATTTTGAGAGCATTCTCTTTAGAGCCAGTGTGGTGGGATAGACAGAGCCTGAAGACCTGGTTCAGATGCTGGCTCCTTACCTACTACTGGCTCTGAGACCTTGGGCAAGTGGCTTCATCTCTCAGAACTACAGTCCCCTCAAGTGTAAACTAGGGGGAAACACTGCTTTTTGGAAGGCTTACTGTGAGGACTGGAAAATAATTATGTGCCTCTTCATCTTTCTCTCTTCCCTTTCCCATACCTTTTCCCTTTCTCTTCCCTCCCTTCCTGTACAATGTGGCACTAAAAGCCATCAGAACAAGGTAGCCATCCATGCTGGGGGTGCTGAGGAAGCGCAGAGTGGGAAGCTGAAGACTAAACATTTAAAAGATTTAAAAGGGCTGCCTGGCATGGAGAATCAGAACCCATATGGTGTGGGGAGGGCATCCAAACCTGGGGCAGCCTGGCACAGGATAATAGAGCCTGAGTGGAATGAGGAGGGCATGTACCTGGAGGAGAGGCCTGCCGCAGGTGTCAGGGCCAAGGCAAGGTGCCAAGGGTGTCCCTGTAGAGGAATGGCCTGGCACTCAGTGTCAGGAAAGGCTGAAGAGGCCAAGCCTGGGGCAGGGGTGTCAGATTATGAGGAAGAGGGCAACTGTATGGGGATGGAGGGGTGTTGGCAATGGTTACAGATTGGGAAATTAATCAAGTAAGTAAACACATAAGGACAATAGGAGTCAGACTGTTCACTGTCTGAGAAGCAAGTTAAAACTATAGAGAAAAAGAAAACCAGAATGAATATTGTGATGTTGGACTGGGGTAGCACATATTGACATGAACTCATAGCTTTCAGCTCACACAGCTCTATTCACTAAGAAGACATAGGAAGAGCAACACCTTACTAGCAATGAGCACAGCCAACATCTACATCTTGGCTTCTAAGTACCCTTTCCCACTAAAAGGAATAAGAGCTTTTGGAGAAATGATCAGGGGTGAGGAAAAGGAAAGCATGAGATCAGCCTGGAATATCTTGTGGCAGAAAGCAAGAATGTGATCAGCGACTGCGGGGACATGGAAAAAGGACCCAAGAACCAGCTGAAGAGATTCACAAAGGTCACTTTGAGGACAATTTGAGCACGAAAGGAAATGATAGAAATTGATTAAAACATAGGAAACTATAACTCCATTTTGATACAAATAAAATGAAAGCTAGTTGAGGAATGGGGCATTTATAATAAACCCCAAAATGGAAGGACTTTCTAAAAAATAACTGGCATGTCATGTCAAGATCATGGAAAGTCAAGGAACTACTGAGAAACTATCTGTCCCTGAGTAAACAGGACTAAAGACGTGTAAAACCTAACGCAATTCATGACTTTAAACTGGATCCTTTCGCTCTGATGGGCCTTTGATTGTAATAATGTATCAATACTGATTTTTTGAATGTGATGGTTTTATAGTAATTATGAAGGAAAATGTCCTTGTTTGTAAGAATTACACACTGAAGTATTCAGGGGTAATGAATGGAGAATTAGGTCAGCAATTTACTCTCCAGTGGTTTGGGGGAAGAGAGGCGAAGGTCTTTGTACTATACTTGCAAGTTTTCTGTAAATTTGAGATCATCTCAAAATAAAAGGAAAATAATATATGTTAGGTGTCAGGCATTGAAATGAAAACTGGTAGTCGGTCCTATTTACCAACCATGCGTTTATTGTGCAGCTCCTATGAGTGTAGGAGAGACCTCTGAACAATCCACTCTACCGCCCAGTTCCCTAATCTCATCTTTGGCTTGGTTGTTGGCTACCAATGCCCGACTGGTTTAGGGTACAACAGCCCCACCCCTTGACTCAGAGTGGGACAGTTGGGCAACTTTGGTGTGTGATCCTTCCAGAGCACCCTGTGGATCAGGCCAAGAATTTATTACACTACCATCTTGGTTGTGTACTTCTCTATCTTGCTTCCCCCACTCCCTTACAGGCTTCTTCTAAGGAGCATGCTCTTGAAAATCACACGCACCCGAAACCCTGTCTCTGGCTTAGCGTCTCAGAAATCTCACCAGCTCAATAAATGAGATTATTTTTAAAATAAAAAACAATACAATCACATGCGATACCACTGCATGTATTATAGGTCTAAAGACTCACATTTTATGGATATCCTGAATTTAAAGCCTTCTAACACCTTATTGCTGCTGGACTGTATTATTTTTATACTAGAGGCCCAGTGCACAATATTCGTGCCCTGGTAGAGTCCCTAGTGGCTGCTGGCCTTCTCCTGGCTGCCTGCCGCTG
>NW_005370621.1:19457-53161 GCF_000412655.1 Myotis brandtii
GGGGTTGCAGGCAGTTGGCCAGCCCCAGCCCCTCGTTGAATTCCCAGACAAACTCCCGGTCGAGGGGACAATTTGCATACTATGCTTTTATATAGGATGGGATATTTAATTTCATATCAAAAAACAAAAGTAGAACTCTGAAAAGTGCTCATTTTAAGACTCCACTTGTAGACTTCTCTGAGCTCCCCACCCCCCAAACAACAACAACAACACCAGAATGAAACTACTGTCCTGATTAAACCTATTCCATTCCACCCCTTCCAGGGAGTCTTTGTGGATTTCCTTTCCCAGATGTACTGCTAAAACCACAGATTTTGGGATTCCAATTTTCTGATGTCTTAGTAGCAATGGTTCCCAATGAGGGTAAATAGTATTTCTTTCCCCTTTTGATTGTCGCAATGACTGGGTTGTGCTACTATATTTCATATTCTGCATGCATGGGGCATCATACGTTATGAAGGATCACTCCAAATTCAGCATCCAACACATCTATCAAATGTCCTGTTGGACATTTATGGAGGTGGGAAAACCAGTCTGTAAATATCTGAGCCAAGGCCCTCTAGCATCTTGCAAATAAATATAAAGTATTTTTGTACTTTGTTTTCCAGGAAAACCACGACCATGTAAATGAAGGGGAGATTAAACTTTGTGCTGATTCGAGTTCTGCCACGAGTTTTCCCCCATTTTAGAAAACCACATTTCTGACAGCAGCAATGCTGTTTGTGGTAGTTGAATCACCCATACAACACACTTGCCGCAGTCTGTTTTTGTAGGTGTTATTTTTCACAATGATTCTTCCTGCAAGTGCCAACAGCTATGTTATTTGTGTTCTCTGGTGCAGTTGTGCCCAAGCATCTATGTATTTGCATGCATGCTATTTTAGATATTATGTTCCTTTTATCTGCCCTCTATATAACAGTTGGGACATTTTATTGACTTCTGAAAACAAGAAAGCTTGTGGGTTACAAAGGTAGTATTATAAAATACTTGTTACAGAAAGATGGTGTTAGGTCTGATAGATCTGAGAACACTTGCCTTAGAGCACCACAATATGGATACTTGCTTGTTAAAGTTTCATTCATTCTTCCATTCAACAAATGTTTATTAAAGTATCTCCTGAGAATAAGGCACCAAAGAGGATGCAGAGAGGAAGACACAAGAAGACCTGCTCTAAAGGAGTCCCTGTGCTCAGTGAAGTGATAGTTTAGTGAGAAAGATCACATATTTAGCAGGGGAGATAAAATTTTAGTCAAGTAACTAGAATGTAATGCTGAGTATGACAAAAGCTTCTAAGACAGCGATTCTCAACCTGTGATTTTATGGTTGGGGGTCACCACAACATGAGGAACTGTATTAAAGGGTTGCGGCATTAGGAAGGTAGAGAACCACTGTTCTAAGAGAAATACAAACAACATGCTTTGAAATTGCAGAGAAGGGAAGGCTTTGTGAAAGCCATGGCCTTTGAAGTGGGCTTTAGCGGGTGTGGCTTTGAGGGGACAAGGAGTCTGCACATACTAGTAGCAGGTCAAGAGAGTGGCTCAGTGTTACCTGCAACTGGACTGCTCTTTGTAACTGCATGGGCTGACAAGCCTGGCTTGCTTTCCACACATTTAGAAAGCTAATAGCTAAACACCTTGACAGCCAGCACAACAAATGCATGTCATAATAAGCAATTGTTGATCAGGGAGACATTCTGATGGTGTTTGGGGAGTAACTGAATTATATGCACTGATGTGTTTGAATTTTAATTGTTTACCAGTTCACTGGGAGTAAAATATGGCATAATAAAACAGATGATACCCCATTCCTTGATATCCCAACTCTCCTTGAGTATGACCTTCCTCCCAAACAACCTTAATCACCTAAGATGAAAGGCAAAGTATAAGGACTTTTATGATGCTGCTCATAACCCTCATGCAATGTTTCACTGTCGCTATGGATAATACACCAAGAATAAACAGGATGCAAATAAGTTTAATTACTTAAGAGTTTGACTCTCCTCCATCAAACACATTTTCAGTTAATCACTTTAGCTCATTTAGAGAAAATGACAGAGGATATAATGCTTAAAGTGTTTAATGTCACCCAAAGGATGCCAGCAAACATCAATCCATACAAAATTATCAAAATATCTGAAAGTAAGATGGGATAAACAAGTAACCAGGGCACCGTTCTAATCATTCGATCAATGATGATTTTCAAAAATCCTAAAGAGAAAAACTTTTTTTTTTTTTGAGCAAGGACACAAAACTTGCTCTATCCATGAAAGATAGAGTGGAATTCATTCAAGGCATCTTCCAGTGTAAGAAACACAAACATTTCAAGTAGAAAAATATATTTACCCCACCCCCCAAGAGATTATGTATTTGATGTTTCCGTATAGCTTAATCTTTCTCTATTAAGTTAAAAAGAAAATCTGAAATGTCCTCTACCCTTCATGGGCAGTACTATTTGTCTGATTTAAGGGTCTCAATTATAGAACTTGAGTGGCAAACGCTCTATAGAATTATGAGAGTGGGAGGGAACAGAAGTGGCCATAACTTCACTCCTTTGCCCCCTAAGTGGGATTCAAAGCCATTATCACAGACAGCAAGAACATAAAAGACTAACCCCAGATATCACAGAGAAATGTAATATCAGCAAGGAGATAATTGGGGAATAAAGGAGCTAACTAAATCAGTGTTTGACTGCATGGTTATGGATGACAAAGATATATCGATAGAAGGTGAACCGGCTTCATTAAGCATGGCTCTTTAGAGGAAGGGAGTTTCTCCCTCTGTGGTGCATTAAAATACATGGGATAGAGTTTTGGGTTCATTCCTTTGAAATGCTAATATAAGTGCTTTTTCTAAAATCTTCACAAAATCTTATTTTACTTGAGAGGAATATTTTAGATGAGTTGAATTGGAACTAGGTAAGCTCTAAAGTATAAACCTTATGATATTCTGAATCTTATCTTTATTCCACTTTATTACATCCTATATAATAAAAGGTTAATACGAAAATTGTCCCCTCGACCCGGAGTTTGTCCAGGAGTTTGACCAGGGGGCATGGTTGGCCAACCGCCCGAGGATCCTCCCCCCAGCCAGGTCTGCCCCCAATCGATCCCCCTACCCTGATCAGGGGCAGACTGGCCGGCCAACCTCCTGCATCCCCTCCCTGAGGCCAGCCCGGCCAGCCCTGATCGGGGCAGGCTGGCATGAATTCGTGCACTGGACCTCTAGTGAATATTTAAACTGTAGTGCCTATGATGTGACATCTACCCTGGATCACTGAATTAAGCTTTAACAACACTGAGTTGTCCCTTGTTTTTTTCCTTTTCATATAACATCTTACTAATTGGTCTAATATACATAATTTGTCAATTGGGCAAGAACAAATGAATCTTATTCTGTAAGGCTATGTAGTAAGTATCATAAATAGTAACTAATATTTATGGAATAATTGCCATATGCCAAAAATCTTCTAAGTGCTTTACATGTTACTTTATTTTTTGCATACAACAAAAGTTTATGAGGCAGGTACTATTCTAATGTCTATTTCCTAACGAGAATATTGAGGTACAAAGAAATAATTTGTCTTAGTCACTCAGCTAGCAAGAGGTGGAACCATGACTTGAGTTCATTTACTCTTGCTCCAGAGAAGCCATCATTCTAACAAATAGTATTATAATTTGATTTAATTTTTATAGACGATTATCTGTCTATAGTGAAATTGAGTGATTTGTTTTCTCCTTTTATTTCCTTGTGCAGCAATCTCTAAAATTTCTACAGTGAGCACTCTAAAGAGTCATTTTTTTCTTTTAAGTTTGTACAAGATAGAGAAAAGAAATATTCCAATGGGAATTGCCATGAAATTCAACTTCATGAATAAAATGAGCAGGAATGAAAAAGTGCAATGTCCTAAACAGCAAATAAAAACCAAATGAAGTGAAATGGACTTTTCCATTTATCATTTCTTAGATTTTTTTTCAGAACCTTAATATTGGAAAGTATCTCTAATTATAACATATAAAAACTTGAGAACAACTTGTCCTGAAATCTTTTATTTATTACCAGCAAAGCATAATCTTATTTTATTGCCTGGCAAACTTGGTTTTCAATTCCAATTAGAACAGATGATGGATTAACATCTAACTTTCTCTTAATTACTTTATAGAAGCGAAGCTTTCTCTTTTTCAGCTATTAAAAATACTATGCATACTGACATGACTTCAAAAAACACCAGCACAAATTCAATGGCACACTTCCAGGAACTAGATAAAACCCAACTCCCAAAGTCTTTCATCCTTTATCCCATAGAGCAGTAATTCTTACTGAAGTATAGGCAATGGAGGGTATCAGAACTTGAAGTCAGTCACCCTCCCTTATCCGAGGGGCATACTTTTTCTAAGAACCCCAGTGGATGCCTGAAACCACAGATAGTACCAAACCCTATATATACTATGTTCTTTCCTATACATACATACTTATGATACAGTTTAATTTATAAATTAAATTAACAATAACGAATAATAAAATAGAACAATTATAACAATATACTACAGTAAAAGTTCCGTGAGTGTGCTCCCTCTCTCTCCTAATATTGTACTATACTCACCCTTCTTGTGATGATGTGAGATGACATAATGCCTGCGTGATGAGATGAAGGGGGGTGAATGATGTAGGCATGGTGACGGAGCATTAGGCTACTCTGAGGGTATCACAAGCATTTCCATGAGTTGATCTGATAACCAAGATGGTGGCGACTAAGTGACTAACGTATGGGGAGCGTATACAGCGTGGAGACGCTGGACAAAGGATGGTTCACATCCAGGCCTGGAGCAGGGCATTGCGAGATTTCATCATGCTGCGCAAAGTGGTGAGCCACTTGAAACTTATGAATTATTTCTGCAATTTGCCACTTAATATTTGTGGACAAGTGGTTCACTGCTGGTGACTGAAACTGCAGAAAGCACAAGTGCAGAAGGCAAAACTGCAGGTGAAAAAGGACTGTTGCCACAGGTTCTCTGATGTTTCTCTAGTAGGGCACCCCCCCCCCACCCCCAATCTGCTGAATGCTGTCCAGGTCGGTGGCATGGAGACATAAAGCTCAGGACAATGTCACAAAATACTTGTTTAACCCAGGAGAGAGCAGCTTTTTTGACTAAAAGGCTAGCAACAGTTTATTTCTTAGTCACTAATTTAAATGTTATCTTTGAATCTCAGGCCCAGTTTCAGTTCATTTATTTACCCCCCTTCCCCCATCCCAGGAATTCATCAGAATGGAAACAAAACAGAGACTCTATTCTTCGTTTTTGAAATGTAACTTTTTCCTTCAGTAGGTGAATAGAAAAGCTGTTGTAAATCCATGTAGTGCAATATTAGTCAGCAAAAAAAGAAATTGGCTATCAAGCCACAAAAAAAGATGGAGAAACAAGGCCAGACTATGGAGACAATAAAAAGATAAGTGGTTGCTAGGGAGGGCTGACTAAGTGGAGCACAGGGGATTTTTAGACTATTCTGTATGAGTCTATAATGGCAGATACATGTCATTATTCATTTGTCAACGCCATAGAATATACAACACACACAAAAATGAGCCCTTATGTAAACTATGGACTTTAGTTATTATTCATGTATCAATATTGGCTCATCAATTGCACGAAATGTACCACACTTAAGATCCATCCAAGAAAGGATAAATCTATCAGAGATAGATACAAAAAGTAAAAGAGATTTTATCTGACCTTTAATCCTTAGGGAGGATCTAGTACAGTGGTTCTCAACCTTCCTAATGCCACGACCCTTTAATACAGTTCCTCATATTGTGGTGACCCCCAATTTCATTGTTACAAATTGAACAGAATTAAAGCATTAATCACAACAATATGTAATTATATATGTGCTTTCCGATGGTCTTAGGCGACCCCTGTGAAAGGGTCATTTGACCCCCAAAGGGGTCGCCACCCACAGGTTGAGAACCGCTGATCTAGTAGGCAGGTGAGGGGAGGGAGGGCATGCCCAGAGGGGAAACAAGAGCAAGGGGGTAGAGGTGGACTAGTGAGGAAGAGAGACAGGCCCAGAGAAAGGAAATGACTCCAGGACTTAAGGAAAGTGAGTTTTAATAGACAGAATGGGACTAGGTTATTAAAGCCCCTGAAAGGCAAGCAGATGAAGTTTATATCTGACTTAGTAGGCAGTAGGGAGCCTTAGCAGGTGTCTGAGCAGGGGAGTAATACAAGATACAGTCAATCCTCATTACTCATGAATTTTGTATTTGCAAATTTGCATATTCATTAAAATTTATTGAAACCCCCAAATCAATATTCATGATCATTTTGGGACATGTGCAAAAAATTTTAAAAAATAAAATAAAATTTAAACCCAAGATGCTAATAATAGGAGAAACTATTGGGAGATCAGGGCCGGGGGATACATGAGAACTGTCAGTACTTTCTACCCAATTTTTCTGTAAACCTAAAAGGGCTCTTGAAAGAAATCTATGAGTTAAAAAAACAATTAAAAAGCTAAAAATAGAAAACAAATAAATACGTAAAGCGAGAGAGAGAGAGAAAAAAAAAAGAACTTACTTCTGGTTTAAAATTAGCCACTCCCGAACATAGGTCTGAACACAGTCCTTGACATGAGGATCCAGCTCAACCCTAATGAGATGGGTAATAAAATAAAAACATGTTGTTACTGTGCAAAAACAACAAAGCAAGGCCTTATCATAACTAAGGAGAGAGCAGCACGGTTTCAAATCCATGTCAAATGAGAATGCTTGGGGCAGTCCTTACCCAGTCATTCCAAGTGAATTCCTCAAGCAATAACATTTTTACTTTGATGAAAGATATGTTGGCATTTTATGCTTTGTGGGTTTTCTTTGTTACAGAGAATTGTGTTCAACCATACTTATCCCTAAAGGCATTCTGACACAAGACAGGTAGAACTAGCTGTAATCACATACAAAACAAGGAAAAATAAGTGTAAGTACCATTTTTTCGGAGGGGTAACTTGGGCATAGTTTTTGCTCACGTGTAACCTTGTTAGAACATGCATGTCTTTCTTTTTGAAAGCCATGGAGAACAGTGTTCTTATGCTTTGAGAAGTTGACAGGAAAAAGGAGACATATGTACTACGTACTATTTGTAATACTTTAAACAATAAAATAAAATTTAAAAAATAAAAAGTAAAAAAAGAAGTTGACAGACACTGGCTTTGATTGGTGATCATTGATTGGGGTGGGTCTTGCACGTCACGAGAGATACTCTTCAAATGCTCCAGAGTCTTGAAATCAGAAAGAATTAATTTCCCACAGCAACAAAGTTGTTTTGCTATTTCCCCCAATGTTTTGGTATTAGAGATAAGTAAGTCCAAGTACTGCAAGTTTTAATTTTCTTGTTTGTAAAAAGGAGATAGGAACAGTACTTACTGTGTAGGCTTGCTGTTAGTATTAGATGAAGTATTCTAAACATTAGCCACGTGGTCCCTGGGCTCTGCATGTCTATATCTAAGCCCCATCCCTTATCAGCTATGTGACCTTGGGCCAGTCACTCAACCCTTCTGTGCCTCAGTTTCTTCACCTTAAATTGGTGATATTAATAGTGGAGCGTGTCCTTTAGAGAGCTATGATGAAGTTTAAATAAGTTAGCATGTGAAGTGCTTAAAAGAGTGTCTAGCACATAAGACCTACAGATGATAGTTCATACTTAAGTACAGAGATAAGTAAGTCCAAGTACTGCAAGTTTTAATTTTCTTGTTTCTAAAAAGGAGATAGGAACAGTACTTACTGTGTAGGCTTGCTGTTAGTATTAGGTGAAGTATTCTAAACATTAGCCACGTGGTCACTGGGCTCTGCGTGTCTATATCTAAGCCCCACCCCTTATCAGCTATGTGAACTTGGGCCAGTCACTCAACCCTTCTGTGCCTCAGTTTCTTCACCTTAAATTGGTGATATTAATAGTGGAGCATGTCCTTTAGAGAGCTGTGATGAAGTTTAAATAAGTTAGCATGTGAAGTGCTTAGAAGAGTGTCTAACACATAAGACCTACAGATGATAGTTCATACTTAAGTACCATTTACTATGCATTAGGCACTGATGTAATCACCTTAAAGGTAGTAATTCAGTTAATTTTCTATCAGCCCCCAAAGGACAGGTGCTATCATTATTCTCATTTTGCAGAAAAATGAGGTGAGAAGGATCTGGCTTAAAGTCACCCAGGAGGTGGTAGAGCAGGGGCCGGAACCCAGGCAGCTCACCTTTGGAGTGCAGGCTTATAATGACCACCGATCACTGCTCAACACAAAGTTTCTGGGCTAGGCACAGGGGGCTCAACAGGATCAGCTGTTTACGCTGATGATGGCCATGGTACCTTGTTGGGCTTTAATGACACAGAAGACTTTGGGGCAAGGATTGAAACAGTACCAGTTGTATTCAAGTCATCAGACAGACAGTGTTAGCTATAAATTTCAGTAACAAGGTAGTATTACACTAAAAAATAAGGCTAAGAAAAATATTACCTCCTCTATCAAATCTCAAGAAATAAAAATCCTCCTACCTCTAAAATATTTTAAACAGGTTCTTCCAAGATCCTAACTCACTTGAAGATAATTAACCATAGGATCACGGAGTTTTTATTTTGTGGAAAGTGAGTATTTTCAAAACATTAAGAACTGAGCATGTGAATTTTACACAAAGAAATCAAATTAAATGATTCTCCTAAGAGTAAAAATAATAGACACTACCTACGTTAAAGTCAAACCTGAATAGATGGACTGGTCCTTAGGGAAAAATGTTTCCAAAGGATCACGAAGTTTTTATTTTGTGGGAAGTGAGTATTTTCAAAACATTAAGAACTGAGCATGTGGTAAGCTCTATGCGAATGAGAACTAGCTAAACAACAGAGCAAAGGGTAAAAAATACCGTGTCACTGTTCACTGTCATCCAACTTCCTTAAACTGTAATAAAATGAAATCCAAACTAGAATCAGAATAGCCCAGAGTAATGAGGGCAGGGGCCATGTTTCATGATCTTCTTTCTGGGACTTTTTGGGGAAGAGGAGGAGGTTGAAAATGTCCAGGAGGATGTGAATGTTAACTTTGTTTTGAAAATGAATGCAAATCAAAGTTCATCCAAAATCTCCAAAGAGACATTGCTTTTTACACTACAGAAGTAACAACTTTCATTTAGATATAATTCCATTGTTTGATAACAAGAGCTAACGCCCATACCTATAAACACATAGACTAACCCACTGTGGAAACTCAAGCCCTAAACAGCTATTCACATATTCACTCAACAGTGCTTTCTCCATTCCTTTTCCACTTGACAAAAGTTTCTTCAAGGGAAGGGAAATTTGCCTTATTCATCTTTTTATCCCACTGCCCAACACATAGTAGATGCTCAACAAATATGGGTCCAACTTATGTTTATACCTTGATTCAGTCATTAACCAATTAAAATGCTTCTGAATGGAGGTTTAAAAAATTTATGAAAAATCTTGACATATTTACAAATGGAGAAACTGAGGCTTCCTGAGGTCACATGACCCACCCAAGGTCACTGAGCTGACACCAGGCAGTCTGACTCCAGATCCTGCACTCTTCACCTCTGATGGAGCATTCTGTTTTGTCCCATGCACCACTTTAACTGGCTTAGCTCCCATATGACTTTTCAAAGCCTCTGGTCAAACCAACTCAAAACCTGTCTACATGTAGGTCTTTGGGTTATCGTAGTCATCCTGCACATCTCAACAGAGCTGAGTAATTTAGTTTATTTTTAAAAGAAGTCCAAAATTAGAGCACCTTTCCCCTTACCAAGAACAGGCCAGACAGTCACAATCCCATGGACAGTTTAAGAAAACGATTTACCCTTCCTCCGGCAAAGAGGGCTGCAAAGTCCGACATTCCTTTGGCGTGAACACCACGTCCAAGTTGTCTTCCGTGAAGTCTCCCAGCTCCTGGGCCAGCTCCACATCCAGGTTGTTCAGGTGTGTCATCAGAAGTCCTTCGAAGTCCACCGGCTCCACTGGGTCATAAAACTGAGGCTGCAGAGGCAGGAAAAAGGAAAAGGAGGTTCCCTCTCGGTTTTCAGATAGAAGCACTAAGGCGACAGTAGGTGTTGGTCCCCCTACCCCTTTCCACTCAGTACAAGTGCTTTACTCTTAGCTCCGAGGAGCTGTCACACACAGAGGCAGCGATATGGAAAAGAAACGCAGCTCGGAAAGTCGAGTCAGAACACGGTGAGTAATTAAAATCATACCCCAAGGCAGAATTTTTCTCTGCTTAATTGCACCTTGATGAGAAATCCTGAGGAGATCCAAAATGAGATCATAAGGCTTTGCTGCATTTTTACAATTTCTCCTGCAAACACTCTCTGAGGCCATACAGTGAAGTAGAAAAGAGGCAGTTTTCCAGAAATGCAGGCAAACTCAACAACATTCCTTTGACTATTTCAGCATGGTGTTTCCTTTGGCCTGGGTTATCCTCTACATGGGTTCTTGATACCCTGCACTCGCAATCACAGCCCACAGGGAACCAGACCTGGGGGCTGAAACATTCCCAAGGCAGTGACTTCCAGACGCTGCTGGGCTGACTGTGCTGGTCGGCGAGACATTCTCACTGCCTGCTGTTGAATGAGCAAAACTACGGGCAATGGGCTGAGGTTTCATATAGCTACTGTACTTGCTTTAAAATGACGGCGTTTTTGCTCTTCACTCATGTCTTTCCACAGGGGAGAGGATAAAAGAAGTGATAGAAGTGGTGGTGATAAAAAAAATAATTTTCTTTAGTTGATAAGATAAAAAGTTGGCAATTCAACAAATATATATTCTTGTCTGTGAAGTCCAAAGACTTAGGAACCACTGCCTTAAGGGAGTAAAAGAATCACTTAGATCAGTAGATTTGTGTAATAATTATTAATAATAATAATACAATAGCAGCTCTATGGTGTTCATTTATGGCAGACTATCTGGAGTCATCTGCCCAAGGAAGTACTGTTCTCTACCTCTGACCCCCTCTCTGTAGACGAACAAAAAAAAAACACCCCAGATTCTTGACTTGTACTACCTCGATATGAAACAGGGACAGATCCAAAGGAAGTGCTAATAAAACCGGTTTTTCATCGCCCTGAAACTGTCCATCAGACTAGATGTATGGGTTTCAAGCTGGAGAGGAGGAACAGAGTGTTATTGAAGAGGCAAAAAGAAACAAGGTAAGAGAATGTAAATGGGTCTTGCCCTGTCCCTCCCCACCCCTGTTGTCCCTGTTGGTGGGGGAGACATGGATGACATGTTAGGGAGTGAGGACAAAGCTGAGAATTGAGCGGCTTTTTGCCCTCCTTTTTGACTGAGATGCTTCAAGGTGGAGGACTTACACAATGCCAGAAGGGGCAGAAGGGGCAGCAGAGAAGGCAACAGACATCCTTCAATAGAACACAGAGCAAAGACTCTCTCCCTAGCTCCCCTTGGCTCTCACGTGGTGTGAGAGAGGACAAGGAAGTTTCTCTTGCTTCTATTTGGAAGGGACTTTGGAGGTCAGCTAAGGAGACAACCATAGTCCTTATAGGCTGCCTCTCAAAATGAAGCAACAGGGACCAGCAGGGCGCAGGGAACCAGTCATCAGCCTATGCAGGAGCCAGGTGGGGACAGAGTTTGCAGAAAAACATTGTTGACCTCAGCCAGAGGGAACCACAGGCATCATCTATGCACGCAACAAAAAAGCCTACTGCAAACCTACGTAAGACCAACCTCAATAGGGAAAGTGAACTTTCCCACTCCTCACCACAACCAGAAGACTTATATTTGAAGTAAAGAAATTAGACTTATATTTGAAGTGAAGAAAACTGCATTTATTGCACACCCAACCTTAGTAGTGTAAAGTTTATACCTATTCAACTAACAATTATTGAGTGCTAACTATGTGTCGAAAAATAGGGCTAGGTCATTATTTACATTATCCCATTTAATTCTCACTAGAACTCTATAAGGTACACACTTTTATTATTCCCATTTTACAGATGAGGACAGTAAAGGCTAGAGATGTAATAATTTGCACATGGTTACACAGCTGGGAAGTAGCCCATCTGCAATTCAAACCTAGGCAGGTTCATGTTCTTAACCACTATTATTTTATTTTCTCTTGTGGGCTTTTCAGGAAATGTGTATTTCCAGAAATAATTAAAACACAAGACAAGAGTAAGTGTGTTTGGGAGTAAAAAATATACATTTACTACTACCCACAAGTCCATTCGGAGTTTCTCATGAGATTGTCTGCTTAAAATGAACAACAGTAAGTTAATTAATTAAAGAAGTAATAAATGTAAATTTAATATAAAGAATATCAATTACTCAGGCAGAGGCACTGTAAATATATACTTGGAATTATAGTGAGGCACAATTAGAAGCAATGTGATTCTAGCACTAATACCTGGTAAGCAGAAGCTTCCATAGAGAATGGCATTTGTGTGCAATCATCAAAGAGAAAAAAATTCAGTGTCATATCCCTGAAATTCAAAGCCACATCTGATGAAAACCTGGCTGAGAGCAGCTCCTATTATCTCTAAGAACCAAGGAGAAAGGGTGGCTGAGTCCCTTATTCAGCAATTATCTGCTGAGCATCTACTGAACACAAGCCACTGGGTTGGGCATCAGGGACACAGAAGAAGAGTGCAGGGAGATCCTCTCATGCATGTTTCCATCGCTCTTTAGTCAACAACCATGAGGTGGTACCGTTTGTCACATTTGCACGTATAAATCACTATCTTTGAAGGGAAAAGCTATGATAAAAAAAAAAGTATCACCATTGAGCACTACTTGTGTGACAATGTGCCCAGTGCTATATGCACAACTGATCATAAAGTCATAACCTCCTGAGGTCTGAATAGGTTTCACGACTAAATAGACTGTGAACACAAACCACAATGATAGCACTATTGAGTATGGTTCTAGTACTGCACACAAGCTGGTATTTAAGTCTCCTCTACCCTTTCCATACTAAAACTAATAAGGGAGGAAACTGTTCATTGTAAATGTGATGTAAACTAGTCTTGCCATTGGCAAGTGGGTGGAGAGAGCGATTAAGGTTAACAAGGCCTCCACGCAAGTTGTTCCTCTTGCAAATTCAAATAATAACTGGGAACCAAAATAGATTTTTCTTTCTAAACTATGTGAGATCTTAATCTCAATAGTAGGATTTATTGTGAGGCAATCAACACATACGTACAAATACATACAGTATGCCTATTTAGCGGTAAGCAAAGGGAGAAAATAAATACTGGAGAGTGTTACAACGGTACTGCATTTTATTGGGGACTGAAGTTTGGGGATGGGGTGGGGAGTTGATCTAAGGTCAATCCCTAGGGCAGGACTTGGGCTCTTGGGGGCTTAAAAGCCAAACATGAAAATTGCCATATTTTTCCATGTATAAGACACCCCCCATGTTCAAGATGGGCTCCCCCCCTCCCACTTTTCCAGCCCCAAATTAAGAAATCAATATTCTAAACATTTTGCTGGTTTTCCTCTTAAGGTCTTCTTCTTTTTTGGCATCTTAAGGAATTGTTCTTCCTGTTTTCTCCACTGTCTGATCATACACTCAGTGGGAGGAGGTCCAAACTGTCTCTCTGCAGCTCTATTTCCACGCTTTTTTTCATAGCTGATTACATTCAGTTTGAACTTTGCAGAGTAAGACAATCACTTACCAGTACTTATATTTTTATTTTTTGACATCTTTATGGGCTCAGAATGCTCTGGTCCCTCTCTACTTCCACCTCCAATTGTGGCATCAGCTGACGTCAGTAACAACAAGGCTCGTGGTTAGAGGAAGCCTGATGGACAAGGTATGGGCAGCTACGCACCCATGCAGCTCCCTCCTTGGCTGACTTCTGTGTATAAGATGCCCCTCGATTTCCAGTCTAACGATGTTAGAAAAAAATAGCATCTTATACACAGAAAAATGTGATAACTATTTTGTTTTTTCTGCTTATTGAGCTATGTATGGCCTCCTAAGTCAGTGGACACCCAAGACTAGTTTAAATGTTAGAATCCAAAGTAATTTCAAAGTCATCTTATACCATGCATGATCATATTGTGTCTATCATTTGTTAAAATGATATAAGAAAAAAACCCAAATAATCATAATAAAAACAAAACACCCTCTAAAAATGAAAATAATTAAGAATACAAATGATCCTAAATCAGGCTTTATCTATAGCGATGGCTTTCTGCTGTGTCCACTTGGCTAGGCTGAACTACATTCTCCGAATTCCCTTCCTAGTATGTTGCCAGACAGGGTGAGCTACAAGAGTTTCCTCTTGCCAGGGATGGAGGACGGAAGGGAGGCTGCAGCTATTTGTAGCATACACACACCTTCTACTGATACAATCGACCTGTGCTGCTGTGAAAGAATATTACCAAAGTAATTACAGTCCCTAATCAGTTGACCCTAAGTTAATCAAAATGGAGATTATCCTGGGTGGTCTAAATACATTGGATACTTTTTCAAAGTGGGTGGGGGCCCTCTCAAAGTTCAGCTCATACCCTGCAGTTTCAGCTTTCTGGTGATCTTGCCTTCCTGACAATCCTGGGGAATTAGCGAGTCACCACCAGTGTAGCCAATTCCCCGTAATCAATTCTTTAATATACATACAGATGCAGCTCCTACTGGGTCCGCTGCTCTGGCCGAACCTGGATTAATACATCTACTTTCATTCCTTCAACAAATACTCACTGGGATCCTACAGCAGTCCTGCACTAGCCTGAAAGAACAAAGTCACTGCCCTGAAGCAATTTTCAATACTTCTCTTGTGCCGACTTTCTTTCTAGCTACTTTTTTTCAGAGGCCTGGTCATCAGAATACAAGATATACACAAAAAGATTTTAAATACCTTAAAAGTTTAAATTATTCACAGCTATTTAAGGAAGTCTGAGCTTTTTCTTGCCCCCTAATGCACATCAAAGGCTAGCTGGCCTTCTTTATGTCCTCTTTTGAAAAGTATCTATTTAGATCCATTGCCCATTTTTTTATTGGGTTGTTTATCTTCCTTTTGTTAAGTTGTATGAGTTCCCTGTAAAGGTTGGAGATTAAACCCTTATCGGTGATAACATTGGCAAATATGTTCTCCCATGCAGTGGGCTTTCTTGTTGTTTTGTTGATGGTTTCTTTTGCTGTTCAGAAGCTTTTTATTTTGCTGTAGTCCCATTTGTTTATTTTCTCTTTAATTTCCATTGCCCTAGGAGCTATATCGGTGAAGATATTGCTTTGGCATATGTCTGAGATTTTGCTGCCTATGGATTCCTCTAAGATTTTTATGGTTTCCCGTCTTATGTTTAAGTCCTTTATCCATTTTGAGTTTATTTTTGTGTATGGTATAAATTGGTGGTCTAGTTTCATTGTTTTGCATGTATCTGTCCAATTTTCCCAACACCATTTATTGAAGAGACTGTCTTGACTCCATTGTATGTTCTTGCCTCCTTTGTCAAATGTTATTTGAGCATAGTGGTTTGGGTCGATTTCTGGGTTCTCTATTCTATTCCATTGGTCCATATGTCTGTTCTTGTGTCAGTACCAGGCAGTTTTGAGAACAGTGGCTTTGTAATACAGCTTGATATCTAGTATTGAGATCCCTCTTACTTTGTCCTTCTTTCTCAGGATTGCTGCAGTTATTCAGGGTCTTTTTTTATTCCAAATGAATTTTTGGAGAGTTCGTTCTAGGTCTGTCCAATATGCCATTGGTATTTTAATGGGAAGTGCGTTGAATTTATAGATTGCTTTGGGTAGTATGGACATTTTAATGATGTTGATTCTACCAATCCAAGAACATGGTATGTTCTTCCATCTCTTTATGTCTTCCTCTATCTCTTTTTTCAACGTCCTGTAGTTTTCTGAGTAGAGGTCTTTTACCTCTTTAGTTAAGTTTATTCCTAGGTAGCTTAATTTTTTTGGTGAGATGGTAAATGGGATTGCTTTTTTAGTCTCTCTTTCTGCAAGTTCACTATTGGTGTATAGAAATGCCATAGATTTCTTGGCGTTAATTCTGTATCCTGCTACATTGCCGAATTCTTTTATTAAGTCTAATAGTTTTTTGATGGAGTCTTTAGGGTTTTTTAAGTATAATATCATGTCATCTGCAAATAAGGACAGTTTTACTTCCTCTTTTCCAATTTGGATGCCTTTTATTTCTTCTTCTTGTCTAATTGCAATGGCTAATACTTCCAGGACTATGTTAAAGAGGAGTGGCGAGAGTGGGCATCCCTGTCTTGTTCCTGTTCTTAGGGGAAATGGTGTTAGTTTTTGTCCATTGAGTATGATGTTGGCTGTGGGCCTGTCATATATGGCTTTTATTATGTTCAAAAAGAAAGAAAAACAGAGGCTAAATGGCTTGACTCAAATCACAGGAGTAATCACAGAGGACCTGGCTGGGTCCCTTGTTTTAGCACTGGGGAGGCTTCTGGTGCTCTGTGTGGGCTGGAGGAGAAATGATGTCTTCAGGTACACTGGTGTCATACCCTCATGAATGTTTATCTTCATGGAGGGTGTTCTCAAATCAGGCTATTCATGAGAGACAAGTTGTGTCAGTTACCTGAGCCCTAGCCCATTTGACTAAGTGGATAAAGTGTTGGCTCATGTGCTGAAGGGTCACAGGTTTGATTCCGGTCAAGGGCATGTATCTTGGTTGCAGGCTTGATCCCCAACCTTCTCTCTTTCTCTGTCTCTCCCCATCCCTTCCACTATCTCTAAAAATCAATGGAAAAATACCTTCGGGTGAGGATTAACAATAACAAAAAGTCACCGGAGACCTCCATATTGCCAAATTTAAAGGTCCTGGTTTATCTACAATACTGGACACAGTTAATCAGTCCCTCTTTCTTGAAATACTTGTCCTAGTGTGTCTCAGCTTCTAAAAGTCCATGTACCAGGAAACCACTCGGTCCCAAGCAAATTGAGACGATTAGTCACTCTCCCTTTGAGACACTTTTTCTAGGTTCTCCTCCCCATACACAGGTTCAGTTCTAAAAACATCTTCTCTTCTCAATCTGTATTCATGCCCAGATGATCTCATCTAATCCCATGGCTCTAAATACCTTTTTTGGTTTTTATATTACAAATCTATATCTGCAGCTTCAACCTTTGGCTTGAAATCCAGGTTGACTTTTCTGATTATATCTCAACATCACCACTTGGTGATCTAATAGGCCTATCAAACATAACAAATTTAAAACAAACTTTTAATTTCCTTGCCAGTCTGCTTTCCTATATCTTCCAAGTCTTCTCATCTCAGCAAATGGCAATTCCATTCCACGGGCTGTTGAGGGCAAAAGCTTTGGAGTCAATGTTGATTTTTCTCTTTCTCTTACACCTTATGTATTATCCATCAGAAAATCCTGTCCACTTTACTTCTGATATATATATCTAGGATCCAACCACTTCTCACCTTCTCTACTCCCACCACCCTATTCCAAATCACCACCATTACTTTCCTGAGTTATTGTAACAATTTCACCCAGCCCAGTCTATTCTCCCTGTGACAGCCAGAATGATCCTCATATAAAGAACCCTATAAGCAATCTTTATAAAAATTATGATTGTGCCTGGCTGATGCTCAATGCTTTCAGCGACTTCATTTTTTTTAAATTTATCTTTACTGTTGACAGTATTACAGATGTCCTCTTTTTCCCCCCATTGACTCCCACCACCCCCTCCCCAAGCCTTCCCTTCACTGTTATCTGTCCATGGGCTATGAATATATGCATATAAGTTCACTGGTTAATCTCTTCCCACTTGCCCCTTCCCTCTGAAATACATCAGTCTGTTGCATGCTTCACTGTCTCTGGATCTATTTTGTTCATCAGTTTACTTTGTTCATTAGATTTCACATATAAGTGAGATCATGTGATACTTGTCTTTCTTTGATTGGCTTATTTTGCTTAGCTTAATACTCTCCAGGTCCCTCCACGCTGTCTCAAACAGTGACTTCATCTTAACCAAGGGAAGAACCCAAGTTCTTCCATGGTCTCTGAGGCCTACGGCCCAGCCCTGCTTTCTTTATGATCTCATCTCCTACTGCCTACTCTGTTCATCTCGCTCTCTGCTTCCTTGCTGTTTCTGGAGTAGGCCACATAATCTTGCCTCGGGGACTTTGCTCTTGCTGTTCCTTCTGACTAGAAGACTTTTCCTCCAGAAATCTGTCAAGTTCACTCAGAATCCTTCCCAAGTGTCTCCTTTCTAGACAGAGGCCTTCACAGACCACCAAATAGGCTCTCTTCTGTGTCACTCTCTATTCCCTTTTCCTGTTTCATTCTTCAAATCATTAAAACCCCTTTGATTTGGTCTACATTCATTTTTTTTGTCTATGTCTCCCATTCTAGAATGTAAGTTCCAAAAGGCTAGACCTTTTGCTATATTCACCAGTGTATCCCCAGCTCCTAGACCAGCTCCTGCCACAGAGTGAGACTGAAAACATATTTCTTAAATGAATGAATGAATGAATGAATGCTTAAGACAATCCTTTCAGCTCTCTACCATATTTAAGTAAATAGATCTGAAGACAGGTTCTTTTGGCTTCAGTAATTTCAAAGTACAACGTCTTAAACTAACTACTTCCCTGCTTCCACCAATGACAGTCTTCCCCTGATGCCACCAAGTGGAAGATGCTGACATGCCATGGTAGGCAACCATCTATTTTTACCAAGGCGGATTTGATTCCCCTGCTTTAAACAGTGACAGTAATGAAACTCTTGCTCTGCATGCAGGGCCTCAGTCTTTCATTCTATCTTCCATGTGAATTTGCATGAACACTATACACCATACTGAGATCTTCATTTTCTATCATGTCCCCTCTGTGAAATCAATGAAACCTAAGAACAGCCCAACTGCTTGAAAAATGAAGCACACATGAGCAATGGCACAAGAAAAATAATAAAGGGCCATATTTATCAAGCGTTCAGCCTTAGTAGTAAAAGAAAAAGGTTGCTTTATTGTTCAGAAGCTTAAACACATAATAAAAATGAATGCTTTTTCAGGTATGAGACTTTTTTTTTCCTATATAAGTGTTATACAGGTGTTGGCAAAAGTAGGTTTATAGTTGTATTAGAAACAGAGTTAATAAAGCTACTGCAATAATAACCTGCATGTCTTTTTTTATATGAACAACTTTACGCCAACTTTTGCCCACCCCTGTGTACAAACATGTCACGTAACCATGGTGTTTGGTACATATCCAGGATGTGGCTTTTTACATACTTTTCTTCACCCAAGGAAATATGGTTCAGCTGGTTCATTCCATTTCACTTCAAAATTTTCTATTCTCATTTTTTAAAAAATAGGATTTTCTCTCTATAAAAATGTAGGTGAAGATCATTAACACCATGATAGTGTCTCTCATCCTTCTTTATACCTTAGGGCATAGATCTAACCCTTTCCTCTCTTGCATATTTTACTCCCCTTTCTACTTTGAATAACTAAAAAATAATTTTGGTATTTTACAGTTTCAATTTAATAAATACATCAAATATAGAGTTGCTGACATCAGAGAGTGTCTGGCCAACCTGTTCACATGGCTGTGGCAATGCAGAATGCCACGGCCAATGAGCGATGCTACACTAAGGCCACTCCCTCTGGCCCTGGGCACAAAGGACTCTGACAGGAGTGTCAGTTAGGCCCAGAACAACTCTATCATCATGTCTAAGGAACCAACTCCAAATGATGGTTCCTTTTCATATTCAAATATAAAATTTTTAAAAATATTTTATTGACTTTGAAATTCTTGTATTCAAAATTATCACAGCTAACACTGACAATTAGAGTTTAAAAAACACAAACCTGACTAAACAGAAAAAGAAATCAAACACACCCTTCCTCTCACTTGACTTATCAGATTTATGACAGAAGCCACTATCTTTTTTTTCTTTCTAGATTTTTTTTTCATTGATCCTCAGACAGAGAGAAAGCGAGAGGGAGAGAGAGAAACTTTGATGCTGGAGCGAAACATCAATCAGCTGACTCCTGCCTCCCAACTCCCACCAGGGATAAAGCCAGGCATGTGCTCCGACAGAGAATTGAACAGCAAACCCTCATTGCAAGGGATGACACTCAACCGACTATCTTTATATAAGGATATATCCATAGGGATAGTATGTGGTTCTTGCTGACCATACTCTCTGAAACTCAGAACTAGGACAACAAAAGAAACTTCACTTTCTTTATGTTCTTCCTCCTGTTTGGAATACTCCCACTATGTAGTTCTTTAAACTAGACCACATGTGAAAGTCCCAGGGAACTTTAAAATACCTAGGCCCATCCCTTGGGATTTTTATTTACTCATTCTATGGTGGGCCTGGCCACAGGTGTTTCTAAAGGTCCCTGGGATTCTGATGGGCAGCCAGGGCTGAGAACCTTCCTCTAAGTCTCCTCACCTTCCCCATCAAGCCTTTACCTCCCTATTATGTCATGGATTTGTCTCTCTTCTGAGCACCTACCACACTCAAAGCCAGTAGGGATTTCCTATATTATCTCAAATAGATCATAAGGCCCTTTAGAGGCAAAACAATCTCCTATGGATCTTCTTCTTTTAATCTCCTAGTATCTCCACAGTGCCAAACACATTGACAGTAATAGCCACGATTTACACAGCATCTATTATGTCATTTATGTTAACCCTAATGGGGTAGCATTATTATGCCAATATTGCAAATGAGGAAACTGAAGCCTTCACAGAGGTTCACTTACCTCAAATTATATACCAATTACATGACAGTTATACTTCACCCCAGATCCATGCGACTCCAAGTTATTTCCTCTTGCAAAACAACAAACTAATAATTGATTGAGTTTTAAATAACCTTGTCCAGTTAAATACTTTAAAAACTTAAACAACCATTTGTTTTGGCACGCGGAGTTGTTGAAATGGTGGTTTATATAAACACAGGTAAGAGAAACAAAGGTCAAAATGCACTCATTCTTACTTTTCAATTGTCTAAAATTATACAATGGACAGTCTATGGCTTCTCGCTTAGGAGCAGCTTGTTAAAGCTACTTCCGGTTGAGAGTCTGTAGATGACAAACTACTTCTCTGCCTCCCCAGAAATGAATCTTGCTGAAATGTCCCAGTATCTTGCCGTGAAATGAAATCATTCTTGAAGGGAAAGGGAAATCACCGTGTATGCTGACTTCTGTTGGAGGAACCTTCATTTGGGAAGATGACTCAAGGGGAAGAACAGTCACCTCATTCTGACATTACAACCGGACAAGCAGGTAAACATCAGGGTGATTTCCTAAGCAGGCCATGCTTTTTATTTTTTTAATGGATATCAAATTGGGGCCGGTGGCTCCCTCATACCTCCTGCTTTGCTGTCAGTTAATAGGAGGTGCAGGGGTAACAGACTGTGCAGAAGCAGAAGCAGGAGCAGAGATCTGGGAAAAGATCATTAGGAAACTAAACTGGAGTAACCCGGACTAGTGTATTTTAAAGGCTATTCATTTGCAAACGGAAAAAGGAATAAATTGAGGCACACATGATTCTTGTATAGTTAAAGATGTGTGCTACTTCTTCGGTATCTTCTCTTAGAAAATGGATCGTTAAGCCACGTGTTAGCTCGGCTGCCCAGCTAATGAAGTAATTCATCATCATTTACTTCCATAAAACCAAAAAGCACCTGCAATCATGAAGCAATTGTTTCCTTTGAGACTTTATATTTATAAACAACTTCTCCTGAAGAAATGTGAGGCTGCAGCATTAGAGTCAAAGCTGGCCTGCAGAGAAGGGGTTAAAGCCTGCTGGCTGAACTTCCTCAAAGCCTCTTCGCAGTGATGTCCACACTTTCTCAAGACAGCCGGCTGCAGAGCGCTGAGGTCTTAATTTACAAAGAAGCAAAGCACCCAACCCCACCTCCCCACCTAGTTTAAGATAGAAAAGTGTATCCAGTCACTTTTTAACCAAATGTTTAATATTTTGGAGTAAGATTTTAATCAGAAATTGCATAATAATTTTCAGGGGTTTTCAATAAAATATATATTAGCACCAAATTAATTTGTCTTGGTTCACAGTTCACCTGATATATCTGAAAGCATGACCATTATGCACCTGATGTGCTTTTATTATAATCTGCGATTTTGAAACAGATAGGAAAAGTACAAATAAAAACAGCAGTCTAGCAAGCCACCCAAGTCCTAAGTAGTTTTTTTGGAAGACATGTCCTCACAAATGACCTTTTGCAGTCTATTTTTCAGTAGGACTATTTCATCAGTGACACAACACACAAGTTACCCCTCTGAAATAACCACCAATCACTCCAGTAAACATACCTTTAAGGACACACAGTGAGTCGCGTGTAAATTGTTACAGGAGACAAGATGGCAGCCACAGGAAACTGAGTGGAAGGTTACAAAATTTCTAAGAGCAGAAGTGGTTTTGAAGTAATAAGTGAGAAACAAAAAAATAAACCTAACCTCCGCAGGCTAACCACCAGAAGCAAAGAAGTGCATGCGCTGCGCCGCAACGCGCCTGAGGAAGTGAGGCCAGGGGAGGCTGCCGCTCTCACAGAGGAAGTGAAGGCTCCTTCGGGTTTGACAAACCATCTCACTTAAGTCAGATGCATCCTACTTAGCACACGTCTGCCATTTAGTCCTCAAATAAGAGAACACACATAGGCACGCTCAACCATTGGTGTGAAACATGCAGGCAACCTTCAACTTAGAAGGGGGAGTGTTTGGTTTTTTAAAAAATATATTTTTTAGGTGTTTTGTTTTCCAATTACAGTTAACTTTCAATTTATGTTGCATTGGTTTCAGGTGTATAGCATAGTGGTTAGACAATCATATACTTTTTCAAAGTGTCCCCCCTGAGATTTCCAGTACCCACCAGGCACCATATGTAGGGAGAGTGTGTGTGTTTAAAATGGGGGTTTAAATTGATTCCAATTATATGAAGTTCCAGATAAGGCAACATTATGAAGACGGAAGTGGATCAGTGATGGCCTAAGGGCTAGGACTGAGGTCTGGGGGAGGAGACAGACCGAAAAGGGGCCATGATGGGGACTCTTGATTGAGTAGAGGTTAAATAACAATAAATTGGCCAAATCCATCAAGCTGTACATTAAAAATGAGTGGATTCTATTGTATGTAAATTACACTTCCAAGAAAACGATTTTAAAAAACTAAGGTTTGTAACTTGGCTTTTCAGGTTTTGGAATACATTTTCCCCCAATAAAAGCATGTAACGAACGACAGCAAGCTTCCAAGGCTAATCCTCTGCCTCCCTACAATATGAATTATAATGTGGGTGAAATCACATAGCCTGGAAGGCCACTAAGTCCAGGGACGTCAGAACCACAACCCATTTTGCACCCTAAGCCCTACTTGAGGGAGGAAGAGAGGGAAATTGTCAGATGTTAAAAATTAGGGCCAGGCCAGGCACTGGTGGCTGGAAGTGGAAGGTAGCAGTGGGGAGACCTAAGGAGAGAGGCAGAAAGCCTTCGCTGGGCGCTTCTGCGCGAGACTGTTCTCTAAGCAAAGCTGTAGCTCATACTTACTAGTTGAAGAGAAGGGAAGCCAGCGGAGGTGCTTATGCTTTGTCGATGGTACTGGCCAAGGTTTGGTGGGAGAGTAAACTGTTTCCTTATTTCCGCTGAAGAATACCTTGGGTTAAAATAGAAAAATCTAAGTGAAGTGATTATTTTTTTTTAAATCATCACAGTTATAGATACAATCTTTGATGGCATGCTATAAAATTTCTGCGTTGGCAGGGCAACCGGCAGGACTGACTACAATGTCCACAGTGGCCCGTGGGTGGACTTCTGTGTGACAATATATACCCTTGAGAAGTTCACAGAGGCCAGGATGCCCACCATCGTGGCTTCTGCCCAGGACTGGAAGGATGACAGCAGGAGGAGGAAGATGAGCTTGAAGCCCAAGGAAAGGGTCCAGGGCACGCGGCTGCTTCCCAGGCCATTCGGAGGCATCGACTCCCTGTGAGGACATCTGTCTCTGACCAGAGTCCTTTAAACCCCCAGCTGTCGTTTTGATCCCGTCATTCTCCTTTATAGCAGTGAAACCCTTCTGGTGGCCTTCTGTTGTAGCAGAAAACGCTAGAGAACTGTGATATGAACATTTCTACCTCCCGAGGCACCTGAGGTGGTAGCTAAAATTCCAAGGCCTGCCTATTTTCCACACTGCTCCTAGTGCAAGATCCTTCCAGTCACCCATCCGGACATTGCCGAGCACTCGGTCAGCATCCCTGGTGGCCGGATGGAGCACATGAGAATTGTTCTCTATTGTCCACGCAACGTGCTGGCATGAGCCTGCCGAACAGTGAGATGCTGGCTTAGGGGCAGGTTGACATTTGGGCATTTGTTCGTCATTTGTTTGGAGCTCAGAACACATGTTCTCAGGAAATCAGTTGGTGGTGGTTGGATTCTGAGGCTCGTTCACAAGCATGTACTTAAACCCCGAGGTCATCACAGACTATAACTAGAAACTAACAGACTATTGAGGATCGATGAGATCATGTATTTGAAAATGCTGTGTTTCAAATAGGAATATGTACATTTAAAATTGTATCATTTTGAAATATTATGAATAAAGCTTAGTATGTGTTCTTCACTATGATATGTGGCACAGGTTTCTGACATCATTAGTGAGGTTTCTGACAAGGTCTCTGTGGCTCCCAACCTTGGCAATGCAGTTCATCCAGAGAAGCAGGAAACGTGTTCTGGTCCCACCCGTGGCACCCAGTCTCCCACCTCAAAAGCACTTCAATTTCCTTTCATGATTTGCACTCTCCTGGTGTACATTGTCTAGTCCTAGTCATAACTACAAACCCAAGGGGTGGGCACATTACCCAACACAGGACATTACCCAACATAGGACAATGGTCTCTGCTTCCCCATGCTCTGAATGATGAACGGATACAAGAAGGAAGAAAATGGCTGGAGCACACTCATGGCAGTGGAGGTCCCTTCCATTCTGATGGGATGATGTGTGAAACCCAAGAGGAAGTTATAGCCGCTCGTATTCCTTGCCCTTTTTAATTTCTTGAAGCATATCATTTATTTTTATAAAAGAATAAGAAGAATACTAAGATAAGGAGTAAGTATTCTATTAGCCATCAGGGACGTGCAAGTCAAAACCACAAGGAGATGCCACTTCACAACCACTAGGATGGCTATGACAAAAGGGATGGGCAAGAACAAGTGTTGGTGAGGATATGGAGGAACTGAAGCCCTCGTACACGTGGGTGAGGATGTAAAATGGGGAAGCTGCTTTGGAAACCAGTTGGGCAGTTGCTCAAAAAGTTAAACAGTTCTCCTACATCTCAGCACTCCTAGGCATATATCCAAGGAACCTGAAAACATTCTTCCACACGGAAACATATACATGTTTTATTAGTCATTCATAGTAGCCCAAAGTGGAAACAACCCATCATCTTATGAATGGACAAACAAAATGTGGTCTATCAGACAATGAAGTATTATTCAGCAATAAAAAAAGGGGAAAAAACCTGACATATACGACAACACGGATGAACCCTGAAAAAATTATGCGAAGTGAAAGAAGCTAAACCAAAAGATCACATATTATATGATTCTTTATATGAAATGTCCAGAGTAAGCCCTAGTTGCCTAGGGCTGGGAGGGTTGGAGGCAAATAGAGATTGACTTCTAACGGAACTGAGGTTTCTTTGGGGGGGGGGGCGGAGTATAGACTGTTCTAAAATTGACTGTGGTTATGGATGCCAACTCTGTGAATATAATAAAATCCACTGAATTATACATGTTAAATGGGTGAATTGTGTGGTGTGTGAATTATTTCCAAATAAAGCAGATAGATAGGTAGGCACAGATTGATAAAGATAGAGACATACATGTGTTTGTGTGTGTAAACATTCTATGGAGACAAGAGTGAAAGCAAAGAAGTGCCAATTTAGCATGACAGCCGGGAATGGAGGAAAAGGACAGATTTTGACCCCAAGTGCTCAAGAGGTTGACTTTCATTACAAGTTGGACAGTCACCAATTTCTAAAAAGATCAACAGATTAGACCACTGTCCAAAACAAAAGGCCCGTCTTACATAAATAACACTGTATCTTGTGTTTGGCACCACAGGAACCCACACCGGCATAGCAAGCATTTATTTGCTTACACAGAAGATGACCACAGTCACAGAATGTGAGACAACGGGCAAAGGCACTATTTTATATCTGAGTTGACTTTCCACAGACGGGACTGACTGCTCCTGCGACTTGTCTCCAGGTCCTCCCCCCAAGACCTCTCAAATAGCCCAGGTGAGTGTCCTGGCCATTCTAAAGTCCTCCCTGTCATAGACCAGGGGGTCTCCTTGAAATGTTCAGGAAAGGAAGTGGCATTGTGTGAGGATATCATAGAATGGCAGGAGGGATAGGTTTTTGCATTCATTTTGAAGTGAAATCTGTTATCCTATGCCAAAGCCCCAGTGCTTTTTTCATCATGAAATTATAATGTTCCTGCTCTCCAATCTTCCTTAAACAGAGTGAGCTGGCACTTCTGCGACAGCCCTTCACATACGTTTTCTAATTCAGGTCTATACAATTGCTCCTCCCTAACAGGTGGAGCCTGGCCAGCACCTAAGGGTCCTATTTCTACAGAATCAATTCTACAAAAGGTTGTTACGCCGGTCCCTTTAAAACTGTCAATAGGAGGTGAATTGTTTGTCCTTAAAATGAAAACAGTTAATTATCCCCCATGGAAAAGAATTGCTTCGCATCACTTAAAGAACTTCAAAATAAAATATTTCTGGAGAGGCCCTATGCTCACATTAAACTAGCAAAAATAGGCTGGAATGATGAAATTACATATTGGTCAGGCTGTGGGAAAAGCAGCATGGCCCACACGCCTGTGGGTTGTATATGGGTTCAGTGTCTCCAGAAAGCAATACTATAATATGCAATAAGAACTATAAAACTGTCATTACTCTTCCTTCTAATTCTTTCACTTTGGAGAACATGCACAATGGAATTCATACAAACAAAAACATAATTTGAGCAGAAATGAGCATAAGAACTCTGTATATGGTAGCAAATCTTTGAAAATAACTAAAACAGCCAACCCTGGAAGAACACTAAGTAAATAATAGAATAAAATAGATGAAATATGATTTTACCATTTAAAATAACAAAAAATATGAATTAGGTTGACCCATGGACATGTGCATACAAAATAAATTACAAGTAAAAAGTAATATGTGGAACTGAATAGATATACTTTTTAATATATGTGTAAATATTCCACAAGGATGAGAAATCTTTTTGGATAGTTATATAAAGGCAGTTTAATAACTACCCATTCAGTTCTTTTTCCTGCAAAGTTGCTTAAGTTCATAATTTAAAAAAATGCATACATATAGTTAGGTGCAGGCACACATGTACCAGTTGAGATTTTTTAAAATATGTGAACATCAGCCATTAAGTTTACTAATATGGAGCTTCATTCTCAAAAGAGCACCTAGCACCTCAGTGTCTAAAGCAACCCTCTTCTCTAGGCCAGCCCCAGTGAAGGGGAAAGCCTGCCTACACAAACAAGAGAACCCAGCCAGGGCAAGTGCTCATGCAGGCTGTCCACGCAGGCATTGCGTGTGGGTTTTATTTCCTTTGCATTTAAGTCTCAAGCCGAATCCAACATATCTAATGTAATTTTCATGATTCTAGATTATATTATGATAACATTTCCCTGATGAACTAAGATACTCTTCTTCTAATTACTCAAAATGCTGTACACATATTATCTTTATTTTTACAAATTTAATTGGGAAGATGCCTTGGAGTTTGTTTAAAATGTTGACACAGTAAAACCTCGATATAATGGACTAATTCAGGTGAGGGGGTGTCTGTTAAAGCCGAAAATCCGTTATATAATAAAGTAGGTTTTCCAAATGCATTTGTTAAAAAATTGACAAATTAGTTTACCTGTTTTTACTTATGTAGACACATTTGTGTGATTAAAATTGAGTATGTATGAAAAGTTTAATTTCACAGAAAAGTCTTCTATATGTATTACTGTGACTTGAAATTTATACTGAATAGGTCTGGTAAATGCGTGCATTCACCAGTCACTTAGTGTAAACAAATACACATGGCTGGGGCGTGGCATAGGGCACCTGGGAACATCACAATGCCGTGTGATCAGCATTCCCCGAACACTGTTTATGAACAGTGACTCTTGGCTTTAAATATGTAGACTATACTTGTAGACATGTGATATTTATGTCAGTGAAATTACTACAGTGTTTTTTTCCCAACATATGGCCCATTCACTAAAATTTATTAAAAATAACAGTGAGTGCAAAACAAAACAAAAAAACCTGTTAATTTAATTATAAGCAAATCTTCATTAAAAGCATTTTAAAATTAACAGGGTGTTATTGTTCACATATGAAATATGGACTGGAAATTGTGTCTGCTAAATCTGAAGTTCGTTAAATCGACGTCCGCAAAATTGAGGGTTTACTGTATCTCTATTCAGGAGTCAAAATGGTGGAAGGGGGTGGATAGTGAAGCTCTATGGGTTTATTTAGATGACAGATAATCAGGATATATAAGTACCAGCGGAACTAATGAGAGAGTAGAGCTTGTCAAATGTGGCCTACAGACCATTTGCATCAAAGTCATCAGCTTCTTAATAAAAATGCAGATTCTTAACATTACCCCAATCCTGAATCAGCATCTCTGTGGTGTGGTCTGGAAACTCCGGGTGACTTGTATGTCCAATAAAGAATAACATTCACTGATAGTGCAAGACTATGAGAGTGTGGTTGGTTCATTCATTCATTCATAAGACATGGAGGGCACACAAAACGCCCGGCTCTTTGCCAAGTGCTAGGGATTGAAGTTCAAGAAGATACTATTGCTGCTCCTGGAAGCTCAGTCCAGTGGATGAGAAGGAGGAAGACAGATGGTGAATTGAATACAGTTATAACACAATATAATAAGTATTATAATGTAGGAATGTGCAGTGCCTTTTAAGTTATGAGGAGGAAGTTACTAATTCAGCCCAGGAATGCTTAGGAGGCTTCTGGGATAAGAAGACTTTTGAACCATATTTTGAAGGGGAAAAAATGAGAAGGAGCCAACCTGATGGAAAAGAAGACAATGCATTTCAAGCATTAAAAAAAACAAAAAACATTTCTTAACATCTAGACATTAGGTTTCCATACTCCTTCTTTAAGTATTTTAACCACCTGGCTGCCCCAATTCTTTACAACAGAGATAGGCAAAAGAGCAAAGAAAAAGAAGGAGAATTAGTCCGGAGCTCTGACAGTTGCCAGCTATTTGAGTCCAGTACATTCGTTAACCAGGCTGCATCTTAGTTTCATTACATGTAACTGGGCTACATGACCTCCTGGATGGGCACCCTTCCAGCTCTAACTGGCAAAGATGCTCAAGAATCTCCAGGCGGAACAATCAGCAGCATGATCTACACCAGCAGCTGTGCTAGGAAACCAAGCACCGGAAGGCTTCGCTCTGGCTTTCATCTCTGAGAGAAAATTCTCGCACTATGCTGGTATGGTCAGCAGCCAATGTGGCTGGAAGGATTATAAAGCTGATTGAAGAGAAAACCTTTGTCTATAAGTATTTAAAGAAGTTTAGGGTTTTCCTGAATCTGACAATGTATTAAATAACAGTGAAAGGGGTAGAATAAAGAAAAGCAAATATATAATTTACTCTTAGTAACTAATGCCTGACTGTAAAACACTCAACCAATACAAAGTATAAAGTACATAGCTAGTAATAAATAATAATTATGGACATTTGTGGGTGGCATATGTAGCCACAAACACATGGTATAATTGAACCTTACAAAATAGCCATTGTTCAAGACTAGAAATGATTCAGACCAAGTAAGCAGTGAAAGAATATTACCCCCAAACTTCCTGAATTATAGTTAGGGCAGTGTAGTATTAAAAAAAAACAATAATTTTAAAATTTGTTGTATGTAGCTCTGAATGATGTAAATAGCACTGGGTTGGGTCACAGTGTATGGCATGTATAAGGTCCAGAAACACAGGCGAGTAGTTCCTGGAGATGACCACACAGAAATGATCTAAAGCTTTGTCTGAGGTGTATCCTCAGATACTTGTAGTAAAGTACACCTTTACATTTAAAAGGCTATGAAATGAATTTCCAAAGTAAATTTTATAAATGTATTATCTATCTTTATAAAACTTTAATATGCAAATTGACTGAACAGTGGAACGACCGGAGGAATGACAGGTCGCTATGATGTGCAATGACCACCAGGGGGCAGACGCTCAATGCAGGAGCTGCCCCCAGCCCACAGGCCCCAAACAGCGGCGGTGATGGGAGGGTGGGGCTGGCCAGCAGGTGGCACCAGGCCAGCCAAGGCGGGTGTGAGTGGGGGCCCCGATCACCCCGCTGGTAGCCCTACAGATAAGCCCTGATCGCCAGCCAGGCCTAGGGACCCTATCTGTGCACGAATTTTGTGCACCGGGCCCCTAGTATATAATATTATATGATGCATATTATATCTATTCACATATATATCTCTATCCTTGCATATACATACATACATACATGTTTTGAGCAATGAGGTCTCTCTTTTAAATCCTCACCTGAAGACATGCTGAGAGAGAGAGAGAGAGAGAGAGAGAGAAACATTGATGTGAGAGAAACATCAATCAATTGCCTTCAATGCCCCAACCGGGCACTGAACCTGAAATCCAGGTACATGCACTGATTGGGAATCCAACCTGCAGCCTTTCCGTGCACGGGAAGACACTCCAACCAACTAAGCCACTCCAACAAGGGGAGCAATGAAGTTTTGAATGAATTCCTCAGAAGTTTGCCAGCCGGAGGCTTCGTAATAGATATTTCAGGTTGAGATTGTCTTATATTTTCCATCCCTTCTTGTAAAGAGACATGCCATACATGTACAACTTCTATAAAGATCATTTGACAGGTGGAAACATGATTACAAAGAGACATGTGCTCCTTATAAACAAGCTGGAGAATTTACGTTTCTTCCTCATGTGGGAGGAATCCTAAATCTCTTTCACTTGGAAAATTCCTCTGAACACAGAAGCATGTTTATTAAATGACTTAAGTGTTGGCGGTTCCCACAGCAAGCCTAGAGGAGGATTACTCAATGTCTTCATGCCTCTGTAAGGCACCCCCTCTTCCCGGTCCTTACTTATGATGTAAGTTAGTTTCTCTCCTGACATCATCACCATCCACTGATGTGGCAGCATAATCACTTAAAACAGTGGTTCTCAACCTTGGCTGCACATTAGAATCACCTGGGAATCTTTTTAAAGTCCTGATTTCTGGGTCTCATCCTCTGGAAATTCTGTTTCTTTGTTACTAATGTTGTGGCCCCACCCCATAACAAAGAAACAGAATTTCCGAAGGATGAGGCCCAGAAATCAGGATTTTAAAAAGATTCCCAGGTGATTCTAATGTGCAGTCAAGGTTGAGAACCACTGACCTAAAAGAACACCTGTAAATGTTAAGTGCTTTTTGTTTTAACTGTTTAAAGAAAAAAGGGTTTATTCAGAAAAGTGTGTTGAGAATAAAGAAACGGCACTAACATATGTAAACTGAAGTCCCAAACGAGGAGAGACAAAACAGGAACAGAAGGAATACTTAAAGAAATATTGTTGACAAAAAAATACCAAAGATGCAGATTCATAAAGCTCTACAAATGCCCTTCAGAATCAATATAGAAAATCAACCTAGACACATCACAGTAAAACAGAAAGAGAAAATTTAAATGTTCTTAAAAATATCTGCGGGAAAGACATATTACTTTCAAAGACATATTGAAGATATATTACTTCAAAGTGTAGTAATAAGACTAATAAGTGATTTCACATTTAAAAAAGTGAAATCCAAAAACCAATACAATGAGATCTTTAAACTGCTGAAAGAAAACTACCAATCTAGACTTTTCCACCCAGAAATACCCTTCATTAGTAAAGGATAAACGCTTCATCAGATAAACAAAGGTGAGAGAATTTATTACAAGCAGAGCCATACTAAAAGAATAGTAAAGAGACTTTTTCAGGCAGGAGACAATGATCCCAGAAGGAAGCACAGAGTGCTGAAAACAATGAAATATGCCAACAGGGTAAATACATAAGTAAATCTCAGTGACAGTGACTATACAAAGTAATAATAATAATGCAGAGTTTAAAATATACATCAACAACACAAAAGGTGAGAGGGGTAAACGGAGTTCAGATGTTCTAAATTTCTTACACTGTTTTGGAAATGGTAAAAGTACCAATTAATATTACAACTCTAATAAGTTGATTATGTATTGTTGTAATCTCTATAGAAACAATAGACAGATTGAAAAAAAAACATGGTAAGATTATATGTTTAAATTGAAATTTAACAGTGATTATATTAAAGTGCACTAGGCCCCTAGTATTAAATATAAACACATAAGTTCTCCAATAAGGGAAAAATCACCAAATTACATTAAAAAATTTTGCTATTTACAGGAGACATACTTTACTCAATAACAGATTGTCCATGTTTTTGGCTATTACAAATAAAGCTGCTATAAAACAATCCTGTGCAAGTCTTTATATGGACATATTCTCTCATTTCTCTTGGGTAAATGCCTAAACTGTTTACAAAGTGGTGAAAAAAGTTATGCAAAAATGACCAAAAGAAACATGGTGAGCTCTAGTAACACCAGGCAAAAAGAACTTTGTGACATTGAAGGTTGGTTAGACATACTGAGTTTGTGGGCCCAATGAGTACTCCGAGGGGAGGTCAAGTTGGCACTGGGTAAACAGATCTGGAGCAGCAATGAGAGGTTCAGGCTGCAGATGTAAATGTGGCCAGGCTTGAGCTTGAGGCTGCTTTTCTAGAGAGATCGCCACTTCTTCTCCACCTGTGGTTTCTCACCCATCTCCCTAGCAACCCACCATGTAGATGGCTGCACAATGGTGCGGTTAGAACCTGTGGTCTTGGAGCAAAACCACACAACCTAGCTAAAGAGCAAATAAACCAACCTCTCAAAACAAATGATCATCCACATGTTTTGGCTTTGACTCCTCTTTGACGAGTTCAATCTCTGAGGAAAATGCAGGTCATAAGAGCTCTCAACAAGCTGGCCAACGATCTTGAAAGCAGCATCTGAACCACAGAAGAATTTGTGGAATGAAACTTACCAAACTCATGAAATGAAAATAGGTGTGCCTCCGGATGTCGAGAAAAAGCCTCCCAATGGTTAGGATTGCGGAAGATTTGGATAGTGTTTCAGTGGGAACAGAAAACCATGCTAGTATTCACTGAGTGGTTACACTGCTCCGGCCCCGTGCTGAGCATCTGATGTGCACCATTTCACTGAATCCTCACAGCAACACTATGGACCAAGTTTATCTTCCCCATTCGACAAAGGCAAAACTCAGGGCTGGAAGTGTCCAGAGCCAGGATTTGAACCCAAGCTATCTGACTTCAAAGACCATGTTCTTAGTCACTATGATTATATAAACTTAAAAAATTGTATTTAAATCTAAGCACACTATTAAAAATCTATAGAAGGGAAACCACTAGAACAGTGGTTCTCAACCTTCCTAATGCTGCAACCCTTTAATACAGTTCCTCATGTTGTGGTGACCCCCAATGTCATTGTTACAAATTGAACATAATTAAAGCATAGTGATTAATCACAAAAACAATATGTAATTATATATGTGTTTTCCGATGGTCTTAGGCGACCCCTGTGAAAG
>NW_005370621.1:53239-87158 GCF_000412655.1 Myotis brandtii
TGTGTGTGTGTGTGTGTGTGTGTTTCCTATTCTCTTTTCTTTCTCCAAATGGTGCTGTTGTTGCCATAATTTTATGACAGAAATCATGTACACACACACACACACACACACACACACACACACACACATACCCACACACATTTTAACCTACAATGCTGTCCCCTTTCTGAGTAATGTAAATTCTTCTGTTGAGACACAGGAATGAGCTTGAACATCCTAAGAGTCACTTGAGGGCTCCTTTCAACGTTACTATTTTGTTTCCAAGTCTCTTCCTGGGATTTCTAAATAAAACTGTGTTCTCAGCATACTTTGAGCTCTTGTACCCACTTCCTGATCTACCTGGGCTCATACAATGCTGTCGGCTTTCTGAGTAATGTAAATTCTTCTGTTGAGACACAGGAATGAGCTTGAACATCCTAAGAGTCACTTGAGGGCTCCTTTCAACGTTACTATTTTGTTTCCAAGTCTCTTCCTGGGATTTCTAAACAAAACTGTGTTCTCAGCATACTTTGAGCTCTTGTACCCACTTCCTGATCTACCTGGGCTCAATTAAACTCAACAAACATTGCTGGGTGCTGCTGATGAAGAGTACCTTGTTTCTCTACTCTGGTTTGTGATTTATCTAAGTTATTTGTCCTGGGCATGGCCAGCTCCTTGACCACTTAGAGGCCACGAGCTATATTTTCATTGAGGGCCATACAATGGGGCTACTTGTTTTCAGATGCGCTGACCATAGCAGCGAGTTAGCAGCATTTACGTGTCTTGGTGAGGTGGCTTCAGTAAGACTCCGACAGCCTTCTGCTCCCCAAGGTGACTGCAGCTCTGGATTAAAAATGCCTTTTACTCTTAGGTAAAATGGGGAGAATATAAAACTCCCTCCCTTTTTGTGAGTGTCCTCTGTCAAACCGTGGAACTTACTGAGGCGACTGAGAGAGGTTTTTTGCCCTTGAACATAGCGTCAACCTGTGTTGGACAACTGAAACTATGTTGAGGACTGTAAGGTTGGCTGTATCTTTGTGAGCGCCCTTTACAGCCATGGTTCTCAAAGTGTGGTCCCCAGACCAACATCAACGTCCCTGTTAGAAATGCAATTTCTTGGGCCTCACCCCCAGACCTCTTGAATCTTACACTTTGGGTGTGGGGCCCAGCAATTTGTGTTTTAACAAGCCCTTCAGGGAATTCTAATACATTCTCGTCTGAGAGCTACTGCTCTATTTTGACCAAACAAATTCCAGCTCTACTGGCCAGCCTTTTCTTTTTCTCATCCTTGCCCAGGGACTTCAGACCCTTCCTCAGCCTAGCTAACCCTGCCCACCTAGATAATTTGAAAAATCAAGATTCTAACAGACATTCTTTCAATGACGCTTATATTTACTACTTAGTATGCCACTTTATACAAATAGTTATTTCACCTAGAAGTAACCACTTCCCCCATTCCCTTCTTCCCCAGTCCCAAACCATTTCCATCTTTTAACATTTATTTTAGATTGAAGAGTGAAAACAATGCTTCTTAAACCAGAGAAACGGCACTGTTCCTACATTATTAAGCGATAAATGGTTAACTATTATTTCCTTTTAAAAAAGCTCTAAAGTGAGGGGGAGTAGAGACTAGAAGGGGGAATGTTTTGGGGAAAAGAGCAAGGTTAGGAATGCTGGAGAATGAAGAGAATCTCTTAGTTAAGAAGAATAGGAAGGAAAGATGAGACATAAACCTAGAAGTCTGACATTGATTTATTCTTTCAACAAATATGTATTGAGCATCACCCATTCGATTTACAGTGAGGAAAGCAAACAAAGTCCTGCCCTTAAGAAGCTTATATTTGAACTAGAGAACCGATGCACAAAATTTGTGCAAGGGGCTTGGCCCTCACAGCCCTGGCTTCGTCCGGATGCTCGTTCTGCTGTTCAGTCTAATTAGCATATTAGCTCTTTATTATATAGGGCATGCTTTGATGCCTGAGCGTCTGCCACCATTATTTTGTATCAAGCATTGCCCTGTCCACTGATCTTCCAGTTCACGGCACTTCTGTGTTTCATGACAGTGGTTATCTGAGGCAAGAGAATCTTTTGGTGCCTTTATGGGAGGGATGGAGATGGTTGAAATGAGGGAAAATTATTCAAAAAGGAAAAGTAACCAGATCCCATCTCAACAAACCAAAGTTAGCCACTCACAGAGCAAAGGATATCTCCCCGAAGCTTCTAACGTTTATATCTTTATAGGTTCCAAGTGTTATGCACATTCTATACAGCCAAAACATTTTCATAACAGCTCTTCCATGATAAGTCATATCTCCATTTTACAGAAAAGGAAACTGAAGCTGGGAAGAGTTGGGTGACCGAGTCGGGTTCTGAAGCAGAGCCTGTGTGTTCTGACCTAAGGAACCTAGTCTTCCTCTCCGAAGTGTCCCTGTCCCCTGCCCGCCTTGCCCGGACAGGCATATTTACACTCATTTAACTTTAACACTCATCCTTTTCCGGAAGTAAGGCCCAGCCTTCTGACAACATTTTCTGGGAAGCCACCATATCTTTGATCATTTCTGCAAATAACTTTTCCTGCTGGCATCAGATAGAAAGAGGCTTATTTTGTGTTCTACCTACCACTTGCCATAAAAATTCTAATGCTGCGTCCTTAATAAAATTTCTATCTAGTTACAATAATAAGATCCTTTACTCATCACGTACTGTTGGTCATATTAGTATGATATACGCAGAAGTAAAAAAAAAATATCTTAAATCACTTCCTAATATAAATGGGAGTACACTCCGGTTACTAAACAGTTATTCAAGTTGACAGTTTTTAGCGTAGTATTTGCTTTGGTGAAATTGTGAGGCCTGAGTTATGAACCAAGGAGGTATTTTAAGTCAAGAATACTGGCTAAAAACATCAGCTCATCTAATTGGAGGGAAAGAGATTTTTTTATGCAGTACTTTTTTCATAACATTACAATGACAGAGTATTAGATAACACTATACTTATTGTATAAAAATATTATAACACTATACTTATTGCAAAATATATACTAGTGGGTATAAATTATTCTTTTTTAAAAATAATTTTATTGATTTCAGAGAGGAAGGTAGAGAGAGGGAGAGAAAGCTAGAAACATCAATGATGGGTCCCCTCAGCCCCGCCAGGGCGGCAGGTTCATGGCAACGCCAGGCCTGGCCACTGTGCATGCCTGCCTCCAGAAACCCCCAGTCCCCTTAGCCCCCCAGCTGCCCAGGGCCGGCCCAAGGTGCAGGCAAGCCTCAGATGGCGGCTGCCCAGCTGCCCAGCGCCGCCAGAGGCTCAGGTAACCAGGGCCAGCTGAGGCTTGCACTGCTGGCAGTGGCAGCAGCAGAAGTGTGATGGGGCGTCGCCTTCCCCTGATCACCAGGTTGCCTTTTGCCCTTGAGGGCTCCCAGACTGTGAGAGGGGGCAGGCTGGGCTGAGGGACCCCCCCGCAGTGCAAGAATGTTGTGCACGAGGCCTCTAGCATAGTAATATTATTCAATGTTTATTTAATTCAATGTGTAGTATCTTCTCAATGAGTATTTGTTAAATATATCAGTGAATGACTGTGATGCTGGTATACACACCAAATGATTTTGTGTGGTGTTTGTTTTTGTTTTTTAAATATATTTTATTGATTTTTTACAGAAAGGAAGGGAGAGGGATAGAGAGTTAGAAACATCGATGAGAGAGAAACATCGATCAGCTGCCTCCTGCACACCCCCTACTGGGGATGTGCCCACAACCAAGGTACATGCCCTTGACCGGAATAGAACCTGGGACCCTTCAGTCCGCAGGCCGACGCTTTATCCACTAAGCCAGACTGGTCAGGGCATTGTGTGGTGGTTTTAGGGTGAGAATTGGTCTGTGTGTATAGATCTGCCCAAATGTCTGATAGTCCTGCCTACATTTAATTCCCAGTGGGAATATAGAAATAAGTGATGTGAAGTAGCTCATCTAGTGGAAAATTTTAGAGATGAGAACAAAATGATCCTCCAAATTGGAAACAGGTCAACATGTCTGCCACTAATACATGGCAGGAAAAGTTTTGTCTGGTGTGTTTGTACTTCATTTTGAGTATTTGACAAACATTATTAATCCCTTCACAGTTTCTAACCACAAAGGCACTGAGAATCCTAAAGATGCTAAGTATATGATAAGGATGGAAATGATAAAAAAAAAATTTAAATAAGCAAAAAGGCTAAAAACAGTAAAAATGTCGAGGAAAAACAAACCTTGCTCATAGATATGGAATGATACTTTGACAGTAAGAATAACTCAGAAGGACAAACTTATGGAAATGTGTGTGCCTAGGCAGCAGACAATTATTGCCAAGTGATTGATGAATTAGGAGACTTTTTGTCTGGGCTATCACAGTGGTTTTCAGCACTCACTACACATTTGAATCACCAAGGACCTCTTACAACATACAGATTCCAAGGCCATACTGCAGCCCAGTTTAAATCAGAATTACTGGTGCAGAAGCACAGGCATCAGGAATTTGTGAAGCTCTCCACGTGATTCCTATGTGTAGTCAAAATGGGCCACAGCAATGGTGCTCAGAATTTGTCAGCTGAATCACCTGGAGGGCTTATGAAACTACCTCTATTGGGACCAAACCCCAACTTATGGAAATGTGTGTGCCTAGGCAGCAGACAATTATTGCCAAGTGATTGATGAATTAGGAGACTTTTTGTCTGGGCTATCACAGTGGTTTTCAGCACTCACTACACATTTGAATCACCAAGGACCTCTTACAACATACAGATTCCAAGGCCATACTGCAGCCCAGTTTAAATCAGAATTACTGGTGCAGAAGCACAGGCATCAGGAATTTGTGAAGCTCTCCACGTGATTCCTATGTGTAGTCAAAGTGGGCCACAGCAATGGTGCTCAGAATTTGTCAGCTGAATCACCTGGAGGGCTTATGAAACTACCTCTATTGGGACCAAACCCCAGAATTTCTGGATCACCAGGTTTGGCATGAAGGCTAAGGAAATTGCATTTCTGACAAGTTTCTAGTTGCTGCTGCTGCTGCTGCTGCTGCTGCTATTGTTTGGGAATCACACTTTGAGAACCACTGGACTAGAAGCTCAACCTTTTGGCTCCTATTATCCTAATGGTTGTTCCTGACTACGGATGTTTTTTTTAGTTTCAAGGGCTTTGCAAATCTACATGTGATGCAAGTACAGTGGGACCTTGACTTACGAGTTTAATTCGTTCTGAGACCAAGCTCGTTAAGGAGCTCATTAAGGAGCTCGTTAACTCAAATTACTCTGTCAACTCAAGGCAAAAAATCTGCCGAGAGACAGCTGGTATCTCAAAAAACTCATTAGTCGGGACACTCGTAAGTCAAGGCCCCACTGTACGTGTTAGAGTGGAGTGTGAGATTCAGTACTGCTAAGTTGTTTCCTAGACACTTGGGTAAATCATCAAGGAATGTGATCAGCCTCAATGCAGAAAGAATTGGTCTGTTTTAGAGGAAGGCATCAAATAAAACAAGTATCAGCAAGGAAAAAAAAAAAAAAGAAAGAAACATCAATGATGAAAGAGAATCATTGAGCAGCTGCCTCCTGCACACCCACCACTGGAGATCGGGCCACAACCTGGGCATGTGCCCTGACCAGGAATCAAACCATGACCTCCTTGTTCATAGGTCGACACTCAACCACTGAGCCATGATGGCTGGGCGGTATAAATTATTCTTAATACTGAGAAATTATAAGAGACTAGAGGGCATGAATGGTAAAGTTATAGGAACTTTTTGAAAGATATATGGCAAGTGTGAAGATTGTATATAAAGAAATTAATTTTTCTCTATTAATTGATGATCTCTCCCTTATTATTCATCTTAAAATCAAAACTGTCAAGAGCCTCAAAATAATTATAAGGATGACCTAAAGACATTGTCTTTAGCCTCCTAGAAAATTATGCAAAATACTTGTAATTGGGAACATATATGACAATCTTTCCTTTTATGTACTGAGACTGTTTCTTTTTAAAAATCTTTCTTTTAAAGAAAACTTTAATATGAAACGTCTAGATTTTCAAGTTAATACATAATAACAAGGCTAGGTAACTCAGCCAAACTTTGAACACCACCTTTGCCATCCTTGTCCTGGAATCCTTTTTCTTCTGGCCGTGAGCCTCGGACTTTAGCATCCATAAGATTAGCTAGGGAACTGGTCAGTGATGCAGATTCTGGGCCCCACCTCCAGAAATTCTGATTCATGAGAATGAGCAGGGCCAGCATCTGTATTTTTCACAACCCCAGGGGGTTCAGGTGTAGCCCACCTAAGCACATCTTGAGAACAGGCAACAACTGCCTCATGAACTCAAAGCCATTGAAAAATCTGACTAAGAAACCTAGGTCACTGCTAAACCAACCTGGAAATCTCAGGTAATAATACATACTTGGGGCTCACTCAGGTGGAACCTGGAAAAACTGTCTGTGTGGTTCTGTCTGTGATTTCACACTTCCTCAGCAGAGGGATGACTTATTCATAAGGCAGTATGGTCAAGGTTCCCAGGATAAACTCAGTAAACATTTTCCTCCTCACCACTATGTAAACAAGATAAAGGCACTTTAGATTACAAAAGTTAAGAAAGAAGAAAGAGAAAGGAGGAAAGAAGGAAGAGAAGGAATTTTTTCAGGAAAAAAAATAAAAGAAAGGTAGTATTTGCTCAAGTAAATAGGGTGAACTGCACAGTAAATTTGGAATAATTACCGGGTCTGCTTCAGAAGGCATGTCCTCAGCTAAGCCAGCAAACTGGCCAGTAACCAAATAGTAAGAGTTGGGAATTATTCCTTTTCTGGCCTCATATTTTCTGCAGAGTCCATGAAGGTTTAGTAGGATGGTCTCATTCACAAACCTTAATCTGTAACAAATTGTGGAATGGAACGGCAACCCTCAGTGAGATCTTGCTGACCAAATTCTTCTTTAGTAGCCACCCACACACCACAGAGGATATGCAAATTCTGCCATAAGTCTGGCTATTACATTAAGAATGTGTCTGACTGTTGATATCATGGTTCCTATTGAAATGCTCTCCTATGCAGTTTCCAGTATTAAACTCACAAGGAAAAACACTTTCCTAAAATATAGCTTTCTTTTGACCTTCAACAGGAGAATAACAACTTTAACTTCCTATTGTTTTAGAATACTTTGTGCTTTAAAAGCCTCTTGCATTTGAACACAATTCAAAATCTTGGCCTCACCTTCTTCCCTCAATGCATGAATGTATAGTTATAATCCTGAGGGTGATCAAGTGCCTGTGCATCAAATGATTGCGCTAAACACTCTAAGGCAGCGGTTCTCAGCCTGTGGGTCGCGACCCCATTGGGGGTCGAACGACCCTTTCACAGGGGTCGCCTAAGACCATCGGAAAATACATATATAATTACATATTGTTTTTGTGATTAATCACTATGCTTTAATTATGTTCAATTTGTAACAATGAAATTGGGGGTCACCACAACATGAGGAACTGTATTAAAGGGTGGCGGCATTAGGAAGGTTGAGAACCACCGCTCTAAGGTGAAGTTAATACATGGAAATCAACATGAATGAGATTGTAGAAATGAAAGGCCTAAAATTGGTTTCTGAAATGAAATGGTGGAGAGGATATGTGGTGGGCACAAAGCCAACATCCACACAGCTCTTCCTGTGGCATCCCTTTTGGTCAAGAACAAGGTGTGCCCCACAAGAAGGCAGCTGAACATAGCTCCAGCTTTGCTAGTCTCTTATTTTAGCATAACTTCCAGAGCCTTACAAAGGCTCCCCTCCCCCACCCAGAGCCTCACTGCTATGAAGTAGGCAAGCCAACTATTACTTGCCATGCTTGTAATTCCCACCACTCTAAAGCTTATAGGAAGTGTTTCACTGGGTTGAATGACTAGTGACTTTAGAGAATCCTACATAATAAAAGCCTAATATGCTAAGCGTCCAGTCGTCTGTTCGTCTGTTCAACCAACCAAAGCGTAATATGCTAATGATATGCTAAGACTGCTCAACCAGTCACTATGATGTGCACTGACCATCAGGGGGCAGATGCTCCGACTGGTAGGTTAACTTGCTGCTAGGGTCTGGCCAAGATTGGGACTGAGCAAGACAAGCCAGACACGCCCTGGAGCCCTCCTGCGGTTCCTCTCCGGCTGGCCAACCTCCCGCGTCCCTCCCCGGCCCCGCTTGTGCACAGGTGGGGTCCCTCGGCCTGGCTTGCACCCTCTCACAATCCAGGACCCCTTGAGATATGTCGGAGAGCTGGTTTTGGCCCAATCCCGCAGGCCAGGCCAAGGGACCCCACTAGTGCACAAATTCATGCACCGGGCCTCTAATAATATATAAACTAAACCTACTATGGTGTCAGACCATTATATCAGCTTAATCTACTATTATTTCCACTAATCTTATGCAGGAACATTAAGGAAATGAAGTCCAGACCATCACATGGTGGTATAGGGGGCTGAAGAAGATAATGAGTCCCCAAAGCAATTGTGGGAATGGGGGTCCAGTCTTTTCTCAGGAGGAATGGAGAGTAAAGAAGGTAAAATCAGGCTTTCAAGGCTAATCTCTGACAAATGCATTTTGAATCAAACCCTTGTTCCAAGGACAGAACAATGCACTCTGTGCCTTAGGACATCCTAGGGCCAACTTTGCTCATTTCCCAGTTTTCCTTAGATTAGAAAATTAGTTTAAATGCATGTTGGCTATAAATAAAAGTTAACAATAAAAGCCTGCCCTAACAGATGTAAGGAAGTCTGCACAGGAAATTTTTTACAACAAGCAAATCTATTAAGATATACAAATTCCAGTTATAAAACAGTCATGGGGATATAAAGTATAGCATAAGGAATACAGTCAGTAATCTATACTAATAAAAGGGTAATATGCAAATTGGTCAGGATACCCTCACAGTAATGACTGAACAGCAGGCTGCATGGGGTGACCAGACCAGTAGGGAGGTTAGTGAGGGATGACCAAATCATTGAACAGCAGGCTGCATAGGGTGACCAGGCCAGCAGGGGGGTTAGTGAGGGACGACCAAATGACTAAACAGCAGGCTGTGTGGGGCAGCCAGGCCGGCAGGGGGTTAGTGAGGGGTGATCAGGTGAGGGGCGACCAAATGACTGAGCAGCAGGCTGCATGGGGCAACCAGGCCAGCAGGGGGTGGGGCAGTTGGGGGCAACCAGGCCTGCAGGGGAGGCAGTTGGGGGCGATGAGGCCAGCAGGCAGAGGCAGTTAGGAGTGATCAGGCTGGCAGGGGGGGCAGTTAGGGGCAATCAGGCAGGCAGGCAGGTGAGTAGTTAGGAGCCAGTGGTCCCAGATTGTGAGAGGGAAGTCCGACTGCCGGTTTAGGCCGGATCCCGAGGGGTCCTGGATTGAAGAGGGTGCAGGCTGGGCTGGGGGGACCCCCCCCCTCTGTGCACAAATTTCATGCACTAGGCCTCTAGTATTGCAATAATTATGCATGATGTCAAATGGGTACTAGATTTATCTGGGTGATCACTTTATAAGTTATATAAATGTCTAACCACTATGCTAATATAATATTGTATATCAACTGTAATTAAAAGTAAAATTTTTTTAAATAAGCAAATCTAACAAGAAATTATCTTTAATATCCTCATGCTAACTTATATAATCATTTTCCAAGAATGATAACCTTAGTTCAAATCCTGCTTCATCCCATACTAACTGTCTGATCTTAGGCAAATTAGTTGACCCTGTTAAACATGATGGGGTGGGCCCAAGCATGGAGACACACAGAGAGGAGGCTATAAGCAGATGTTGTAAAGCAATAGAAGTCACGAGTGAGCAGAAGCCATAAGGGGAAGATGTCAACAGGACTAGCAGAGGAGGCAGAGGAGCAGGTAGAGAAAAGAGGGGAAAAGGGAGATTTGGAGTCTCAGGCCTGTCAGGCTGTATAAGAGTTGCCTTTGCCAGACTGTAGGAATTCAGCCCCCATTTGACCTCATAGCTAGGTGTCTTATGCAGTGAGCAACCTACACAGCCTTACATGGAAGACCTGGGCCTATGCCTAGCAGCAGAGATTGGCACTAACATAGGCAAAGCTAAGATCACAGACCCATTTGGAAATGTGAGGGACTATTCAACTCCAGACCATCATTGCCATGTAGGAGTACACGCCTCATGCTACTGGAAATCTGGATTTGCATGTGAAATCAGCAGTTTGCAAATGTTGGCAGGGGAGAAAGAAAAAAAGGAAGAAAGAATTACTCTTGGATCTGCAGACCCAATTCTGGCTAAGTAGCTTCTTGTTCTCCTTACTTTGTGTTGTCTCCTTACAATAATTAACCATTAATTGAGTTAACCTAAGAGTATCTATAATCATTATAGCCTAGAAAAGCTTACTACCATGTATAGCTACTGTTACTACAATTAACAATGCTAGGTCACACAATGAATGCTTCCTCTCTGACAGGAACTGTCTTAATTAGCCCATTTAATCCTCGCAACAATCCTTTGAGGTAGGCATTATTATCTCCACTTTACAAATTAGGAAACGTAGGCCAAGAAAGGCCAAGTAACCTGCAAAAAAATGTTCCAGTAGGAGTTAAACTTCTGACATGTTCCTTTTCCAGCAGCTTAGCAACGGAAAGCTTACTGTGTAAAAGCTTTCCCAAGAAGGCATATTAAACTTTACCCTGACTACTGAGAACAGGTTTTGGCTTGTCGCTGAGACTCTAAACCCAGCTCCAATATCATTAATCCTTCCATGGGTGAGTAGTCTTAGAATATGTTCCAAGTGAAATTCAAATACCCACATTAGCAGTGGGAAAAAGATTTAAGAGCAATTATTGAGGGTTGCTTTTTCATCAACCACAACTCTCTTTTTGTGTGTGTATCACCAAAAACCAAATCTCAAGCTCAATAAAAGCAAAGTCCTTTGAAGTCCCAAATCTGTTAATGCCCCAAGTATTTTTCCGGGATATGGGATGGAGAAGGCAGAGGAAGTACCTGGAACAGTGCTTGAGGGTTCCCTTTTCTCCACATCCTCACCAACACTTATTGTTTGATTTACCGATGATAGCCATTTCTGACAGGTGTGAGGTGATATCTCATTGTGTTTTTAATTTGCCTCTCTCTGATGATTAGTGACATTGAACATATTTTCATGTATCTGTTGGCCATCTATCTGTATGTCCTCTTTGGAGAAGTGTCTATTCAGGTCCTTTGCCCATTTTTAAATTAGATTGTTTGTCTTCCTGGTGTTGAGTTGTATAAGTTCTTTATATATTTTGAAAATTAACCCCTTAGCAGATGTATCATTGGCTAATATATTCTCCCATACAGTGAGTTCCCTTTTCATTTTGTTGATGGTTTCCTCTGCTGTGCAGAAGCTGTTTAGTGTGACGTAGTTCCATTTGTTTATTTATTTTTTTATCATTTGCTTCCCTCACCCTAGGAGACATATGGACAAGAATATTGCTTTGAGAGATGACTGAGATTTTACTGCCCATGTTTTCCATAAAAATCCTAGAATAAAAGGGGTAAAAGGAGGGAAAATGGGAGATATCTGTAATACTATCAATAATAAAAATATATTAAAAACAGAAGCATTAAAATAAAACATAAGCAGTAAAATCATATACTATCTTGAATAGCTCTCTCCATCCCCAGACTCCTCGCTTCTTCCTAGAAACTGGGTCAACTCAGTTTCATCAGCAAAGAAAACCTTCATCCTCCAGCTTCCTATCTCTCCCCTTTCCCTGCCAGCCGGCCTCCACTTCCTCCACTCCCTCGCACTCCCTAATCCAGTGTTTTCGGCTTCCATCCTCCACAAAAACTGTCCTTGACACAGCCAAGGATGACCTCTTTCCAGTCCTGTTTTAAATGCACCTTTCTGTTGGGTCAGACACTGATACAACTCCATCCTTCATACAACCCCACTCTGGGATTATACACATACTATCAACTCTACTAGTCAACTGTCCTCAGTTTCTTGAATTGTTCTTCCTCCCCATTATGCCCCTTAGATGTTGTTCATTGCTAAATGATAGCACTTGGATGCATTTGGGATTGCACCAGCAGCTGCACCAGATAAGTAAATCTTGTTCCTAAAACATGGGAAGCATTGAAGAAAAAAAATGGGGGACTCTCAGCAATGAAAAACCCAGTATATTACATCAGTGTTTTTAGGAGTCTACTGTGAGTATTTTCTGTAGAGTAGATAGGTTATTATAAATAGCCTTTTCTCACAGGAAATCAGTTGCTTTAATGGTTTCCTTCCTTCAGGGGACAATGTCAAAGCTATTGAGCCCCAAACTGCCCATTTTGATCATTTAGCTCATATGGAAAAATTCTCCCTCAAGAATGCAGAAAGGAATTTCTACAAAGCAATTAATTTATCCTCTTTTGCCCAACTGAAAGCAGTAGTGCCTGAGCCTTGGCTGTTTCCTGTCAGTTTAATAACAAACAACCCAACCCTTCTTGCCCTCACATCTTGAACCCTACGTGCTCTGAGAGATCTGGTAAATGCTTGTGCCAGGACCTAATGACAACCTAAAGGATCCTTAGTTGGGGGGATACAGTCAACAAGTTCAGAGGGTCACAAGACATGTCTCCTCCTTACAAAGTCTGTCTTCTAAAATAAGAGAGAGGGCCTTTGGGCCAATAGCAACTTTATAGAGTTTTCTGGATGTTATGAATTTTCTTGATGCTATAATTAAAAGTAATAGGATAACCTTTGAAAGGCCAAAAGTGGCATGGCAGATGAGATACACTCTAACCAACCAGGAATAGAGAAAAAATGTTTGATATATTCAATTTCAAAGGCAAATTTATTGAGGCTGTCAGATTGGTACTGGGAGTAAATGAAATGTCACTGCCCTTTTTCATTTACCTCCTTGGAGGAACAGGCTGCAGTCTGAGCTGACTGAGCCGTGGATGGTGACTAGTCTTTGCACTGTTTACAGAGTCTGCTCTCAGAGATGACTCTGGGGTGATGCGAATACTAGGGTGAAGGCAGTTCTCTCCCCAGAAGTCATGCCATAGGACCATCTCTGGTCTTGAAAGCTTGCCATTGGCCCAAGATCCAGGGCAACTTTCCCAGCAGTCCTTTGCCTCCATCTTCACCCCATCCTGTGAGGTGCCAAGTAAAGGAAGGATTTACAGCAACGATGATGGTTACAAAGACAAGTGGGGTCAAGGAGAGAAATGAGGAGGTGCATTGGGTTCAACTTGGGAGAGTGTGTTCTCCCTGCTCTAGTACAATCCTCCTTCCATTCAATTTTGCACTCACCTCACTCAGTCTCCTAGAATGAAGTAACAATAGCAGGCCACAAGTGCCCATCCATGAGATTATTATGGTTCTGGGAAGTCCCCCTTTTCCAGAGTCAGGTTTGTTTCCTTACGCAGCAATCCTACATTTGGTAACAGCATTGTCTCAGTAAAAATGCAAGTAACTGTGTGAGCAATAATCCACTAAATGCTTAACAGCCACAAACCAATTCATGCCGAAAGGTGGATCAGCTGAAGGCTGGGTTTGAAGGTGGCTTGGGGAAAAAGCAGACAGACAGGTACAGATAGAGCCCTTGGAGACCATGTGTGGATGAGAACCTCAGAACACACTGAAGTGGGTGGAGCTATGCAGGGAAGGGACTAGGAAGGTGGAGAATCTACAGGCAACATCACTTATGTCCCAATTTTAATCAGGCTCTGATAGTGGAATGGGTGGGGGGGAGAGAAAAGAGCACTTGACATAGATAAATGGTGTTTGTTTGAAAAGAAAAAAACGTAAAATGGACCAAATAAATCTAGGCATGAATCAGGCCATATGATGATAGATAATTCAGAGCTGGAGGCTAAGAACAGGGCAATGTTAATCTGTTTTTATCAAAAAGGCACAGGCCAAGGAGAGTATAGTGGAAAATAGCCAAAGCAAGAGAACTGAGGGGTCCTTCTGGAGTTTGAGGGACACACCCAGGGTGAAGAGTGAGCGAGGCAGTATGTAATACCTCCGTGTTGTTGCTCCACAGAAAAGTCACCTCACATGAGGCCCTCCACCCCACCAGCTTACTGGAATCTGTATTGTACAAAATATAAGATTCTTTTTCTTGAAGGTATTAAAGTTTCAACACAAAGTTTGCATAGCTTGTTTAGTCTTCTTTTTCTTCTTCTTTTCCTTTAATTTACAGAGGATCATAAAAGAACTTTTAAACACAACTTACATGGAGACAATGGAATTGGAAATATTTTAGCTTATTTATAAATGATAATATTATCAACAGAACTTAAACTGGAAATATTCATTTTTCCAGAGGCTGTCAAGCTTTTGAAACAAAGATTTCTTTGCCATAAAACTAGCCCTTCCATCACCTCCCTTGGAGGGAGGCACCTGTCCCCAAGAACTTGGTCAACAGCAACCAGCCTTCTTCAAAATGCACTGGCCCACCTGTCATGATCGACCAACAGGTGGATGAGGAAGAAAACATCAGTGGGGCTAAACTTCAGGGGCTATGATGGGGAAGCACCTCCAGTAATTTTGAGCTTCAAATCTCCACAGCTGCGGAGCACACATTAGACTTAAGAAGTGTGGTGGAATTCCAGGGAGGAACCATGCAGACCTGGGGAAGTCTGTCCACATTAATTAATTAATAAATTATCTAATAAATATTTATTAAACATCTACTATATGCGAGGTGTATGCTAGGCTCTAAAGATTTGAAGGGGAACGAAACTTACCCTCCTGAAGCTTCCAGTCTACGAGGGGTAGGTGGGGAGACATTAAATAAACAATCACATAAATTTAGTTTTTTAAAATGTGATAAGTGCAAATAAGGAGGAATAGAGAGTGCTCTGTGTGTATAAAAGGGGAGTGTAACTTATTAGAATTTGATCTAAGATCAATTTAGTGGGTTGTGACCAGCATTTAAAGAAATACAATGAAACCTAAAAGAATAGAAAATGTCAATGTGCATTGGAAACAGTACAAGTGGAATATCGTTTCTTGAAACTTTCATTTCTGTGTGCGTGTGCGTCTGTATGCACTTGAGAGAGACAGAGAGAGACAGAGAGAGAGACAGAGAGACAGAGAGAGAGAGAGAACGAACTAAATTATAATATAAAGTGTATTGCCTTCGTAGATTGTGGCAAAGAAACTTTGAAAGCTAATATTGAAGACCCAGTTAAGATTGTGAGTAGCAGGTACCACAGACTGTCTTTAAGGATGGATGACAGAGCTGCGGAGAGAAAGGGCGATTGTGGGCCCAAGGGTCCCTTTCATTGACATATTCTTCCAGAAGGTGGGGTGGGAAACACATTTGATATCAGAGTCATCTAGATTTGGGCAATGAGATATACAGAACAATTCCACCCCACCCCCACCCACTCCATTTCATCTGGAGCCACCTGAGGCCTCAGGGGAAAGTGTAGGGAAGAAGGACACAGCGCTTGTCCAAATTGGGGAACCCTGGGAATCTTAACATGAAAAAAAAAGTGCCAACCAATAAATATTAAACTGTCAGGGGGCCAATCAGATCTCTCTTGTTTGTTTCTGAAACCCTAATTTTATTGGTAGTAGAGACTAGAACCCAAGTCTAATCACCAGGCGGAGCCTCTTTCTTTACACTGTGATGTCTTCCCACAGTGACTTTCCATCGTGGGTTTGCAGTGTGGTTCATAACATCAGTAGCACTCAGGGGTGGAAAGGTACAGTGGTTTGAAGGGGCCAGATGTGAATGGAAATGTATGTTACACTGAAGCATAGAGAGATCACCTCCCAACATCCCAAACATTCTCTCCTCCATCGGAAAATCAAGTTTCGTGCATTATACCATTGAGTTACTTAAGCCCCTGAAAGCTGGGCAGTGTTTTTAGTGGATTGTTTCTAGTTTTGACAATGTGGTGGGGGAATAAAAGTTACAATTGTTAGTTTGAAAATGCATCTTTGTTCCTAGCTAATTTCAGAGAAAAATCAAGTCTGTTTTGGCCCACTCTCATGAAAAGATAGAAAAAAAAACACATAAAATCATATTTGAGCTGTGAAGAGATACCACCACAGGATTTTCAGGTGCTGTAAGGCTACCTCTGGTTGTGTTTAAAATGGACACGGGCCATCTCTCTTGAAAATGAATCCTCTGACTTGTCTGAGGCAAAACTAAACATATTACGGCATATGGAAAAAACAAGCTCAACAAATTCCATGGCAAGGCCATGATAAAAACTTATTTCAGCAAGAGAGTTGGCATACAGGCAGCTATAGTTGGCAATAACAGGTGGTTAAGAGCTTGAGTTGGTCTCAGCTAGACCTGGTTTCCACCACAGCTCTACCATTCACACATCTTTGGGTAAACTGCATAGCCTTGCTCAGTGTCGGTTTCCAAATCCACACCCTTGGGATAATAAGACCACCCTCAATCTTTTAGGCTGTTATGAGACTTATACAAAATAATGCATCTGAAGGACATAGTAAGTGCTCAATAAATGCAAGAATTAATTTTTAAAAATAATTATTAGTGATCACATTGTGGTCACTTTTCTCCTGACATGACAAGAAATATAGCACTGGTTTTTCAGTTTCTCCTTATTTGTATTAGTCTTCCCCTGGCAATGAAGACAAATTATACAGTTGATCTTTCCACTTCTCAATAAAACAGAATTTTGAAAAAGGTCATAGTCAACTTGCTGTCATTTTGATAGGCTGAGGTCCCAAATTGCTTGTCAAGGATAGTCTGGCGCCTGGCAGTCATCCCTTTGAGTGGCTCTAGTAGGCGAAGGATTTAGAAAAGGACAGACCAAGTGATGTTAGCAAATAAGCCTGTCTCAAAGAAACTGAGACCCAGAGAGATGAAATGTATGATTCTTCTAAGGTTCTCCAGGTTGTATGTGGCAACCCAAGATAGCTGTGTTTGAGGAGAGGCAAAGGAAAACCTGAATCATCACAACTACTTGATGGGAAGGCTCAAGCTGTGCTTCTCTGAGAGCAGCTGCTGCTATTCAACAAAATAAAACACTTTTTTAAAAATTTACCTACTCCTTCCTTTACTGCGGAATAAAAATTTACTAATTTCTTAATCTCAAATGAAAATTAAGTGAGTTATCAGCTGTTAAAGTGTGTATACTTTTGGGGGGAACATCCTGATTAACTTTAGGTCAAAGAACCAAAAATAATTTTTATTTAAAAAATTTTTGCTATGTGCACTTCTGACTTTCTGTAATTCCCTATATAGCTTTTGTAGTAAGAAGTCATTTTTCATTTTAGGAAAAGATAGGAAACACGTCTGTAGGTCTTCAATTTATAACTCTAGTTGCTATTCTTTAGGATGAATTGCTTATTTTCCTCAATGGTTCCACTTCTTCAACATTTCATTTCTTTCCCATCTCTCATATAAACATTCCTGAGATCACCTGGCATGCATTGCCTAAGTTGCTTTACCAAGTTTCCTCTGTAGTCTTTCAGAACTGCCAGAAGTTTCCATAAAAGTTATTTTTTGGAAAAGGTAATGGTGTGTCTGTCGTCTCTTTCAGTAACAGAAAATGTGAGGTCATGGGGAAATTTAAAGTCCAAATATCCCCTTTTGCCTTTACATCTCCTTCCTTACAAGTTTACCATTAAGTGTGTGCAGTGTGCATGTGTGTGTGGGTGCATGTATGTGTGTGCTGTATGGAGACTGGCTTTGCAAATGAGTTACAACCTTATTTTATGTTGTTGTGGTGGCTGTGTTTTTTTTTTTAATTTTTTAAATATTTTTATTGATTTCAGAGAGGAAGGGAGAGGGAGAGAGAGAGACTGAAACATCCATGATGAGAGAATATTATTGATTGGCTGCCCCCTGCACACCCCTTACTGGATCGAGTCTGCAACCTGTGCATGTGCCCTTGACCAGAATCAAACCTAGGACCCTTCAGTCTGCAGGCGGACGCTCTGTCCACTGAGCCAAACCGGCTAGGGCTGTTTGTTGTTGCTGTTTTAACATTTCTTCATCTCTAATTTCAGGTGGATTCATCTTGCCCTTTTTTAGTTTTACTTTTCTGAGCATCTACCAAGAGTGAGACTCTGTGCCAGGTGTATGACATGTCACCTCATTGACTAATCGCACATTAAATATGGCACTAATTTCCATTTTATAGTCGTTTCCTTAATATGTGTGTGATGCTCTTTGGTTTATGTAGCATTTTCAGAGATAATATTTAATTTTACCCTGTGATGTTGGTATTATTATTTCTGGTTTACAGATGAGAAAGGGAAATTAAAGAATTTGCATAAGATGCTCCCACTGAGAATCAGTGAGTGGAGTTGGGACAGGAGTTTGACTTGTTTGCCTCCTCAAACTCCAAATTGAATGTCTACACGGTTTTCTCTCTGCAGGGAGGGCTTTGTGAGTTGTTATTATCACTGCAACTGTTAACATGAATAAGGCTGACTGATTTCACAGATTATTAAAATGATTAAAAGGCAAATAAAACAGGAGGATTCAACAGACCCAAAGTGAAGCAGTCACAAAAAGGAAAGTGACTCAACTGCTCATCAAAACTGTCCTGTCACGGAGAGGAGGTTGGGCTGGACACCATTACTCCGCAAGTGGGAGTTTTAGAATGCTTCTTTCTTTTACACCAGAAATATCTTGTTTCCTGCCAAATAAAATATTAATTCTAAGTTAATCATTCAAACTCAGTTTAAAAATATCTTAATCTTGTGGTTTTTCCTGAAATATTTTAAAGCTGATTGATCTAAAAAAAAAATTTAAAAAAAATGGCTGAGCACTCTGGCTCCGTATCCATCTATGGGATTTCTAGAAAGTGTTCAGTTGCACACGACACTTCTGGTGTCCTTGACTGTGATTTTAAATTGTTTTTCTACTATAAGCCATCTGCCTTACAGGTTAATTATTCTCACTGTCTCCTCCTCAAATCTCAGGTGCTTCAGCCATATGATTTGGGTTTTGCTTCCTTTGTAGCCTCCACACCCATCTCCCTGTGACTTAGACCACATGGTGTTATCTGTCTGCCAACAGCACAGCAGACCAGGCCGACACATATGTTTACTGGCTCCTCCTTTGGGACTGGGATCCTGTAGCACTGATGGCTAGCTGACTCCCAAAGGTTCATGCTCCCCTTTCACAGTGAGGAGTTGTCGATGTAAAGTGACTGCCAGACTAGAACTATATTCCCCAGCCCTCCTTGTGTATTAGACCTTGTAAGTGATCCTCGTCGATGGAATGTGACTGGGAGTGATGTGTACCAATTTTGAGTTGAAGTGTTTAAAAACTGGATGCACAATCTTTAACTCTCCTTTCTTCGTGGTCACTAGCTGAATGATGCCAGAATAACCTGAAACTCACAAGATGGCACAGCCATAAGGTGGAAGCAACCTGGGTCCCTTAGTCACTGCTTGAGGGAGAGCTACCTGACATGCATCAGACTGTAACATGACTATGAAATAAGTTTTATGGGGTGGGGGGGGTGTTAATCCACTGAGATTTGAGTATTGCTTGTTACAGTAGATAGTTTACTTGATGAATATTGGACCTATAAGCCCAGATATCCATCCTCATTAGGCCAGGGTCCTGGAATTAGATGAGCTTGAATCTGCTATAATTATTAATGGGGTGGAGGTGCCATGATGCCACAATGGAAGTTCTGTCACTAATTCACATCCACAGTAATTGTCGGGAATCACAGCAGAGACCATTAGTTGCCTATCAATAACCATTATCTCCTTCCTTCTAACTCAACCCTTGTTTTGTTGGGGATAGCAATGTGCTGGTCTAATAAAACTGCACTTGCCAACCTCCCTTGTAGGTAGAGTTAACACAGATATGACCAATGAGATCTCTCTAGCAAATGCCATGTGTGAGTTTCTAGAAAATTTCCTAAAGGGGAGCCAAGTTGGCTGCCATACCTCTTTTGCCTTCCCTCTTCCTCCTGTCTTCAATGTTCTTGCAATGCATAGAGTTTCAGTAGCCCTCTTGTGACCATGAGAATGAGAGCCACTTGCGAAGGATGGTAGAATACAAAGACACAAGGTATCTGGGTCTCCAGTAGTATCTTGGGCTATCATACCAAGCCTGGATGGCCAACCACTAGAATTCTTGTTATCTAAGAAAATAAATAAGCCCTACTTTGTTTATTTATGCCACTGTTTACAAAGTGGTCTGTTCCTCACAGCAGCTAAAAGCCATCCTGACAGATCCAAAGGTGATCCTTCTAAGACAGCCCAGAGTACATATCTTCCTGATGGGTTGGCGTTTCTGCCTCTCTCTTCCTCTCTCTTCTACTCACTCTAATTCTTCCCAACCCAAACTTAAACTGGACCACAGCAGTCACTGAATTTCTAAGCCTGTTTGGTAACTCTTGAGGATAAACAGCTCACTGGCTTTTTTTCCTAGTCATTGAATTTAGCCTCAAATCCTGCTCCTGTGAGTGACAGACACAGCAATTTTCAAGCACTTTCTCTCCCTGGTCTTCTCAAACTGCTGCTTCGCCTCTGGACTAGACAGCTCTGCAATCTGGGCTCCATCAAGGTAATTATGGGATTTAAGAGAAACCCAAGGAGTTATTAAGATCATTCACCTGCCTCCAGGCAGGACTGTGTTTAGCTCTTCCAGACAGATAGCTGTCTTCCATGGGCCAAAAAGAGTCTCTCACAAAGTATGACTCACTGGTAACTTTGAACACGTCAATTTAATCTGTTCTCAGTTTCTCTGCCAATAAAATGGGTATTTTGACTTTAGGTAGGAATGACAAGACCTTCTGCTTAAATATGTGAGGTTTGAAATGGGATATGATTACTTTCTCTGTTGGGTATTGTAACCGATTAAAATGGCCCGATATTTTGCAGCTCCTCCCATCAAGAGTCTGAGGCTATCTCCCTACCCTGTGAAACTAGGCTGCCTTGTGACTTGCTTTGACTAATGAATGTGGCAGCAGTTATGTTGTATGAGTTCTAGACTAGGCCTCATGCAGCCCTGCAGCGTCCACCTTCATTCTCTTAGAATGTTGCCTCCACCATGTAAGGAATACCGAGCTACACTACTGAGGGACAAGAGACCACGTGAAGAGGGACAGCCAACACCAAGGCTGGGACATGTGAGTGAGGCCATCTTAACCTCTCCAGCTTTAGTCGAGCCACCAGGTAATTGCAGCTACACGAATGACCACACACAGCAAGACCAGTAAAAATACCTCAGTGAGCCCAACCCTAATTGCCAGAGAATCAGGAGGAATAATTAATGTTACTGTTGTTTTAAGTCACTAAACTGTGTCAGCAGGACCTTGCTTCCTCCGAAGCCCCTAGCGAAAAATCTTTCCTTGCCTCTTCCACCTTCTGGTGGTTCTTGGTAGGCTGTGGTGTTCCCTGGCTTGTGGTGGTACAACATCAACCATGGCCTCCATCTTCACTGGACTCTTCTCTGAGTGTCTCTGTGCCTCTTCTTATATGGACATCAGAGATTGCCTTAAGGGCCCACCCTCATCCAGTATGATCTCATTTTACTGTAATTACATCAGCAAAACCCTATCTCCAAGATAAGATGACATTCACAGGTACCAGGGCTTAGGAATCTCTTGGAGGGACACAAATCAACCCACAATAGGTAGTTTGTTAAAGAGCAAAATGTTGGTACTCTTTCCTATAATTTTTTGTACTTCAAACTTAAGGAGATAGACGTACAGATAATAAAATAGAAAGGGTTATCATGTTCTTAAAGATAACAATGCAAGAGAGAGTCCAAATATCCTAGGAAGAAAAGATCTAAATAGGATATTTTACTTATTGTTAGGAGTCTTAATGCTAATGCAAAGCAAAAGGTGTTATACATTAAACAGTATCGGTCATTCTGATGATCTTTATCCACATGTAAGATTTATTTTATGAGCATAATGAATAGGTTTTTCTCTAAGATCAGAGCATACTGTGTCCAGCATTGTATATTATATCTGTGTAAAAGTCAAAGTCTGTCAGAACCTCCTGGTTACCGCTGTCCCACTTCTTTTCTGCCTCATCCAAACTTTTTAAAGGAGTGGCCTCTACCAGCTTCCTCCATTTCCTCCGAATTGACTCCCTCTGTAACCCTGTGAAATCTGACTTCCTTCCCCACAACTTCACAAAACTGCTGTTTCAGAGGTTCACACCGACCACCGTCAAGGCAAATCCAATGGCTCTTTATTTGTCCTCATAATTTGGCATCTGACCTTTTTAACTGCTTTGTTAGCTTCCTTTTCTAATACTACCTCAGTCAGCCATCTCTTGGCCAAATTCTTCTTGTTTTTGTAGCTCTTTCTTCTTGTACCCACTGGCGATGACCCTTCACCTACGTCCATTCCTTTTTTCTTCCACTATACTTTCCCACTTAGGAAATGTGTCCATTCTTCATTCCCACTCCCAACTCCCTGATGACTCCCTAATTAATATATATTTTCCATTTTGATTTTATCATTCAACCCCTAAGCCTATAGCTCAAGCTGCCCAATGAAAATGTTGCATATTTTATGCTTATCTATATTAGTTAGGGTAGACTAGACTCAGTGATGCTGTGTTAACAAATAGTCCCAAAGTCTTAGTGGCTTGTGAAAACGAGCTACTCCAGAAGGCAGGCTGACAGGTTAGCCTCTGTCTGGAGTACTGCTGGTTGTGTAGAATAGGGAAAAGGTGACATGACAAAGGTCAGGCTAGATCTTAAAGCTTCACCTTGAAGTGACCACATCATTTTCAACAAGATCCACTCTCAAAGAGGGACAACAAATATACGTAAATGTGCAGTCTACTATATTCTCTTAAATAAAAACTTTATAAGAGAAATACAAAATTATCCTCCCAAAACTAACTCTAATTCCTAATTTTTCACAATTTCTCATTGGCACCATCTTTATCCAATTTCCTCAGAATGGCAATTTTGGTGTTATCTCTTTTATAAATATTAGTTTGTTACAAAAACAGTCTTTGAAGAAAATCTGGAAAACTACACACATACTAGTACATATACGTCACATATACTTAGAAATAGAAATCTAAATCAATACTACTATCCAGGTATAACACTTATAAACATGTGGGCATATGTCCTTATGGTTCCCTCCCTATTATATGTATTATCTCTATAGTGAGATGTATGCATATTCATTTTTTAATTAAAATATCATACTATACATATAGCTGTGGCTGTTTAAAAAAATCAAGATAAGTTTTTCAATATTTTCTTTACCTTCCTTATTTAAAAGTATCAGATGATAATGACTTGCAAATTTAAATAGTCAGCTATGACCTCTCCCCTGAGTCTCAAATTCCTAAACAAAACTACATAGTAGATAATCCCATTTGAATTTCTAACATGCATCTTAGACTTAATATGTCCCCAATTATATTCTTGGTTCACCCAAAAAGCCTACTCATCCTCCAGTCTTTTCCATCTCTGTTAAAAGCATCAGATCCACCCATCACTCCATCATTGAAGACATCTTCATTTCTCTTTTTCTCTCACTGTCCCTTACCCCATACCCAATCCATCAGTCCAATCTCTAAAATACACTTAGAGCTGACTGCTTCTCTGTTCTCAGCTGGTGTCCTGCCACCATAACCTTTCCCCAGGACACTGCACCACCTCCCAACTGCTCTCCTCACTTCTACTCTGTTTCTCTACATAGTAACCAGAGAGATCTTTTAAGCACAAAAGTCAATTACACCATGCCTCTGCTCCAAAACCTTCCCAGGGCACTTAGAAGAACATTTCAACTTTCCCCATGATTTACACAGCCTTTCCATGGTTTGGTTTCTGCCTATTTTTCTCTTCATCTCTACCGCTCTCTCCCTCATTCACTCTACTTCAGACACACTCATTGGCTCTTTCTTTTCTCCCAACACACCAGACTTTTCCCAGCAGCCCCAGCACTTACTAATTCCCCTGCCTGTCTTGGCCAGAGTTCTCTCCTCAGGAATGCATTCCTTGACCATTCTCTCTAAGGTATCCACACAGCCCCTTGAGGCCCTTTTACATTCTCTGCATAGCACTTATTGTATCTGATATTTCCTTGTTTATTTCTTTATTGTGTTCCCACTGGAAAATTACTTCCTTTAGAAAAATAACCTTGTGTCTTACAGCTCTATCCTCTGCACTTAGAACACTGCCCTCAATATTCACGAAATGAGCACATGAATAAATATTTAGTTGCTTTTCCGGTCCAGCAGATTCCCTTGGAAGCACCTGTAGATGCAGTCTCCTTTCTTTCAATTCTCCTTACCCCAGCCTAATCCCAGACCTCATCATCTCATATCGGAATGACTGAAGCTCCCTCCTTATCCCTTATTCAACCCCCTCCAATCCATCTGCATACTAATAGTTATTCTCCCCATTAGTTCAGTTTCTGTCACTCACCTCCTCACCCTCCAGGGCTGCTGCAATGTCTTCCACTCTGAGTTCTGTCAACATTCCTGTTATTAACCCTTACCCAGCCAGAAAACACCATCTCCTGTGTTCTACATCTTTTGCATTTATGTTAACTTGCTTACTCCAGGGCATATACTGAGGGCATATACTGGCTTATGGTTTTGTTTGCCTCTCATAATGCCTAGAGAAAGCCATAGGCAACCAAAAAAGCTACTGCTGAGTTGAATGAAATTATTGGATAGGCAACAAAATACAATAGGTAAACTGGCTACTCCTTCTAAAGGGATACCATCAAAATAGATGGTGAGTCGGAATGAAAGAGTAAAATACTAGGGAGGTGAAGCAAACCAGCCAGACTGTCCTCAGGGAGGTGACAATCTTTTTTGGGGGGGTGGGGGTGGGGGTGGAGTTAATCCTCCCTAGAGGATATTTTTCCACTGATTTTAGTGGAGGGGAGGAGGGAAGAGGAGAGAGGAGACAGGAAGAGAAACATCGATGTGAGAAAACCACCTCAACTGGTTGATTCCCCCACGTGCACCAACTGGCGTGGGGAACATGCAACCCAGGTATATGCCCTTGACCGAATGGAACCCGCTACACACCGTCCAGGATGGGAGGTGACAATCTTGTTCCCATAGAGAAAAGGTGTTCACTATTGCCTTGAAACAACATTTAGTTTAAATAGTAGAATAAAGTGCATTTTAGTGGACTTTGAACCTGACTTTTTCTACTAACATAAAGGAGAGTGGACTGTCATTGTAGTGTAAATTACTACATGAGGACTAGCACCCCTTAAGCAACTCTAGTTTGCCTCCCTAATGAACTCTGAGCCCCAGGTAGGTATCTTTGATGAGAACACAATTTCTCCTGAGTGTTCTCAGTCCACAGCAGAAAGGTGAGTACAGAGAACCTAGTAGTTCCACCAAAGAACATGTTGGCTGTGTGCTGGGTGTTGCCCTGTGTGGCAGCCAGGGAAACCAGAAACTAGGGGAAAGCATTTCTCCCTATGGGAAGTCTCCCCGGTTTGCCTAATTTGAGGTATGGTGCAGCAGAGGCACCATATCTCCATGAACAGAGGAAAATCAAGCCTGCCCATTCAGTCATGCTAAGCCAAAATAACAACATAAAGACTTTTGAGCAAATACCACACTCTCTTTTGCTAATCACATATTTTCCTCACTCAAATGTTCTGGCAATAAGGCAAAATCTTTATCTTTTTATTTATTTTATTTTAAATAAACTTAAAACCATATTACCTAAAAATAAACATGTTATCAGCTCAAAAGCTTATCTCAGGCCAAATGAAAATCATGGACACATTTATCTGATGGAGAAAATAATGTTTTTTAAGAATTTCCTGGCCATTCCAGGAAGTGAGTAATGTGACTATAATGCAAAGAGTGATTGAAAAACATTCCCAGAATGTACACATCTAAATAACTGTTGTTCTCTATAATTCCACACAAGAAGTGCCAGTTTATTCTGATAGAGCTGCCTTCCTGAAGTCACTTTTGGAACACTTCTTTCCAATTGATTTCAGAGCTACTTAAAGAGACATGTAAAATATAGCTTCATTATTTTATAGTCCCATCTTATCTTTAACTCAAACTGATATTAACTAATTTAACTGGCTTGCTTGAATACTAGTCACTATGGCTTATTCCAGAAACCATACAATATTGTTTATAGATAGGTACACACACACACACACACACACACACACTAAAAGTGCAACTTGGAGGTAGCGCTGGCCTCTGAAGATGAGAAGAGAGAATAGGAGTAGTGGGAAGAACAAAGGGTGAATTCAAATTTATCTGTGTTAAAACAAACAAACAAACAAACAAACAAAAACAGCCATAATGGAGTCACTTTTGCTAAGCCACATCACCAAACCAAAAGTTAATGACTAACCTAACTGCAGTTTTAGCCTCTTCCAGGACTGGAATTTTAAACCAATCAGCCTGAAATCTGCTAAGCAATAATAGTGAGGTATTTCGCTGATAAGACTCTGTGCCTTCCCCTATGAAAAAATGTCCTTGCCTGAAATAATACACTCTTTTAACATCTTAGTCCCACCCTCTTTCCGCCTATAAAAACCTTCCATTTTGTTTATTTTTTAAAATATATATTTATTGATTTCAGAGAGGAATGGAGAGGGAGAAAGAGATAGAAACATCAATGATGAGACAGAATCATCAATCAGCTGCCTCCTGCACGCCTAGGGACCCAGCCTGCAACCCAGGCATGTGCCCATGACCAGAATCGAACCTGGGACCCTACAGTTCGCAGGCTGATGCTCCATCCACTGAACCAAACTAGTCAGGGCAAACCTTCCATTTTGTACAGCCCCTAAGAGTGCCCTTCTGTTGCTAGATGGAATGCTGCCTGACTCATAAATCACATAAGAAAGCCAATTATATCTTCAAATTAACTCGCTTGAATTTTGGTTTTGAACATCTGTAGTATTCTCTTTTTAAATAAGAATATCTAAATCAAAAGTGACCAAATGTTAACATTTGTTAACTCTGGTCACTAGGCCCTCAGCTACTTGCCACATCATTCTCTATATTTTTTACACTTTCCAAGACAAAAAAATTCTCCCCCAAAGGAAAAATATTTTATACCATAAAATTTATTTTTAAAGTAACTGTACTCTAGTGGAAGGAGACTTGACCTGAGGTGGTGAACACACAATACAATATACAGATGATGCATTATAGAACTGTACACCTGAAACCTATATAATTTTATTAACCAATGTCACCCTAATAAACTCAATAAAAAGGAATAAAATAAAATAAGTGTACTCCAGTCTCTGAGAGCAATTCTAAATAGGTTTCCAAAATTGTAATATTTTTTGGATAATGCCTTAGAATAAGTGGTAGGACCCCTCAAGATGAGCATTTTGAAGGCACAACATCCAGTATGGAGGGCTAGGAGGCAAGGGAAGGTTCTCTCCTTTTTCAGTTGGGTTTTCAGACAAGGCTATGACTTTTTAAAATTTATTTCCTGGGCCTACCACAGTACTTAGAATATAGTAACCCTCACTAGCTGGAGTGAATGAATGAATGAATGAATGAACGAACGAACTATCAAACTAACCAGCCTAGGATTTACAAGCCTACTAACTCATCCATGTGCCAGAAAGTCAAGAGATGGGAGAAAGTAGAAGGGTCAGTTATTTTACAGTTCTGCATTTCTTAATCTATTTCAGTTTAGCCTGAATATCATTAGGTAATCTGTCTGCTATTTTCATGTTGAACTTTCAAAGGGAAGAACAATGAATTTTATCCATTGTATGATGGAACTGATAGGAAAACTTCATGAAGCCTTTGAGATTCCTGAGCAGAGTGATACTAACATGTTGTATTAACCCCAAAGCCAATCCCAGAGGAAGAGGAACCCAAAGAAATGTGAAAAAAATCCATCTCTCTATACTCTGATCCAAGGGAAAACACAAACAGTGAGTATGCCATCTGGAATCTTATTTTGTAATAGGTATTCTGATTTTCTACTTGCCATTTCATTTAAAAGGGCTAAAGTTTATGCAAAGAAGGGTAGACTGGACTATACTGTAAAGTACAAAGCAAGAGAAAGTGTGACAACTAGAGTCTAAGACAGAATTAAAAAAGAACTAAGTTGCTAGAACAATCTACCGTTATCATTAACCCACCTATTCAATGAACAGAGACAGAAAGTGAGAGGCAGGGGTTACCACCATCTTTAGCTGTATATAAGGCAAAGGAAAAGGGAGAAATGCATGACTATTTTAATCCCCAAAGAATGACTTCAGAGGTCATGCAGGGACCTGGAAGAGAAGTTAAACAGGAAGAGGTCAGACACATTTAAGAGAGGGGATTTAAAAGAATGATAAAACCCAGCAGGGTGTGAATGTAAGGAAATTATCACACTGAAGGCTACTGATGGGCTTGTAAATAGAGATAACTTCTGGGAGACACTTTGGCCATGTGTAGCAAAAGCTTGAAAAATGTTTCTCTCTCTTGATCAAGCAATTGCACTCCTAGACATTTTTAAGGAAGTATTTTCACTAACACATAAAGATGTACATATAAGACTGTTCCACTAAGCGCCATACATTATTATGGAAAATTGGAAACTATCTTAAGGCCCAATAATAGAGAGTTAAATTCAATAAATCATTGCATATCCAATAAAGGCAATTTTATACAACCTATGTAAATTATAATTAGATCTACTGGATTGACATGGAGAGTTATTCATATTTTAAAATAAAAGACAAATCCTAGGGCAACATAAACAATACAATCTTGTAAAAATGGAAGGATACGCATCCAAATGTCAACAGCTGTGGTAGAAATGTTTGCTTACTGTACTCTTCTATTTCTAATGATGAACATGAATGAAAAGAATAAAGGACAGGAGAAGCTCTGGTTCTGCCACTACCATTTCTGTTTTTCTGATCCTGCATTTGAGCTGAACGCAATGGGACACAATGTAATGGTCTTATACCATATGCTAACTTAACCATTTGTTTGATTTCACCCACCCTCTGCATAGGGATGCCTTCATATATACTTGCAGAGATTTCAACCTGTTTTTATTCTGTGTGCCCCCAAACTGTCAATACACAAAACTGTACCACTACTGTGCAAACTCCAGAAGCACAGGGACCACACTTACCCACACTGTAAAAACTCTTTGTGTTTTCCTAGAGCCTAGAGAACCTTAATGGCTGCTGACTGGTAATAAATTAGATGGAACATTTTTGGGACAGAGATAGCACATTCCTCTTGCTTTAACCCTTTATTATTGACCAAGATGTGAAGAAGCCCCCAGTTGTTCGCCACACAATGAACTAAGAGCTCCTGTCTCTTAACCTTCTCCAGCAAGAAGTCTGAGTATTGCCACATGCCTGCCTTCTCAAGGTCCCTATTAAAAACGGTGGAAACATCACCCCATTCCATCACTAGCTCTGTGTGGGGATTGACACAAGAGACCTAGTCCCCTGAGCACTACCACATTATGTAATTTTATCTTCTTTTCCATGTAGAAGTAAACATTAGCTTCACACATACATGTGAATTGTCAGAGCTCAAAATTTCACCCTGGGAAGTTTTTTGTTTTTTTTCAATTGCACAAGATGCCTAGAGTTCGAGTGGCTTTCCCAAGAATCTGAGAGAAAATGATTCTGAATGTGAAAGGCCAAATTCTGAGTTCAGTTGCCTAAAGCCTCTACTATTGGTCTTTGGTCTAGAACAGATCAGACAAATGAAGTAATTCCTGAAAGCACCAACAACCCCCTCTGCCATCACTACTAAAGAACAGCACTGTGCCCAGCCAGCGTGGCTCAGTGGTTGAGCATCGACCTATGAACCAAGAGGTTCAATTCCTGGTCAGTCAGGGCACATGCCCAAGTTGTGGGCTCAATCTCCAGTGTGGGGAATGCAGGAGGCAGCTAATCAATAATTCTCTCACATCATTGATGATTCTATCTCTCTCTCCCTCTTCTTTTCTCTCTGAAATCAATAAAAATTTTTTTTAAAAAGAATATCACTGTTACACTGCAGACATACATTTATACATATGAGTACATATATATTGCTATGCTTGCATCCTCTTTGCAGACAAAAGTAGCAAATACTTCTCAGGAAGATCTCTAGACCTTCAACTTGTTCTGGTTCTTATGCTCAAAATAACTGAGGCTGTTTTTTAATGCAATATGTCTTCTTAGCTCCTTGTATTGATCTTCCATAAATCACTCACTAATATTACGCTTAATATGTTGTTCCTTTTTTACATTGATGAAATAAAGGTATATAAAGTTCTTGGCACATAGTAAATACTCAATAAGTAATTATTTTTTTTCATTTTTTTTAGATAAAATGAGATGGCAGCACGGTATAGTGGTTAAGGGGGAGGATTCTGGAGCAAGGCTGCCTGCATTTGAATCGCAGCTCTGCTTGTAATTAGCTATTTGTGACTTTGGAAAACTTTCATAACTTCTCTGTGCTCAGTTTCTTCACCTGTAAAATGGAAATAGCACTGTTCCTACTTTATAAGGGGCAAATGAGTTATAATATGTTAAGACTTGGACCAGTACCTGCCATAAAGTAACCATTATATAAGCATAAGCCATTATCATTTATTCTTTCAATCCTGAATGTCCAAAGGGTCATTAATGTTTTTTCTGCATTTTGCACTTTTGCTCTCTTTATCCAAGTTCCTTGTTTTGTTTTTAATCTTTGATCAAGTTCTACATCTATTCTGTGCTTGAAAGAAACAAAAGACTTTGTTTAATGAATTTTCAGAATATTAGTAATATTTTTTATAATCTATGAAAGCACTAAATGCCAGTAATAAATAAAGGTATTGATAAGTCTTGGTGCTCAGACAAAAACTGTATTATGACATTTAATGCAGCAGTGCCTGAAATCCCAAATGCAAACATTATTATGAATGGCCTAATTCAGATCTAGTCTTTGGGCACAGGAAGTCAGTATCAATTAAACTGAAATAAGGACAAGCATATACCATTTATAAGAAATTAAATTTTGTTCTTCCAGCTCAGAAAAAGTCAATGGTGGATTTTTTTCTCTTATATCTCCCTGAGCTGTGGGTTCTAGAGAAATGGTTAAATATAACAAGTCATACAATTACTTAGTGCTTAAAACAAAACAAAAGTCTTATATGATGATTTTCAACACATGAAAATTTAGGCTTCATAAGAGCGTGAGAGAGCCAGGGCAATCGTGGGGGAATGGGCATTGATGGGCGTTCCCAGGTTCCTCCTTCACTTTGGCCCTGCCCCTATACTGGGCAATGCTGCTTGCATGAGAGAGCCAGGGCAATCCCCGTGGGGGAATGGGCATTGATGGGCATTCCCAGGTTCCTCCTTTACTTTGGCCCTGCCCCTATACTGGGCAATGCTGCTTGCAAGAAGCCACAAAATTTGAGAACTGTGGGGACATTCTTTTCCTATTGTGAGGTAAGTCTGCTCACTCTTTCTTGAGGTTCTTTACAAATAAAAATTTTAATACATGAGATTTCAACATTTCCTCAATAGGAAGCATATTAATTTTACTCCATAAACATTTTTAGGGGATAGTTTGTATTATTCTGAGTAGAAAGGTGAGAAAACATGAACCCATGTTGAGTGAACTGATGGCCATATTTCAACACTGTCTTACTTTTGTAAGTTGATCTGTTTAAAAAATAATATGTAGGCATGCAAGGGAAAACATTTTCTTTTTCAGCTGTAAAATTGCAAAATATCAGTTAGTTTGTTTAGATATTAAACACTGACCAGAATACAGAACAATTTGCCAATGCTGCTACTGAAATGATTTTTTTAAAAAAATTAACTCCCTCTTGCTTTTAAAGAAAATTCTTAAGATACATGGATCAAAATAGCTCATGGCCAATTAAGAGCACAGTTTTGGGGGCAGTTTGTAATCCTAGCTCTGCCACTTCTGCTTGTGTGGCCTTGCAAAAACTGCATGGCCTTATGCAACTACATCTCCAAGCTTCATTTTCCTATTCTATCTGAGGCTTCATGTGAATCTTATAAGATTTTTGTAAGGATTTGGTGATATAACCCATTAAAAATATAATGCAGTGTCTGGGGCATGGTAAGTGATCAATAAATGGTGAATTTTAATATTATTTAAATACTAGGTATGTCCTTATTAATCCACTCCTTTAAACAATAAGTTATGCCAACCTCCTTAGCACAGCTCTTCAACCCCATACACAAAATGTTTCAAAAGGGAAAAAGAACCCCCAAAATAGGATCACTCAGTCTTTATTCTTGCCTGAGAATTAGGGAAAGTTTTATATTTTATTTAACTTGAGCGGGGCTCTTCTTGGTCAGATGGCATCACACATTCTGTGCCACTGGGTGTGTTTGATATTCTCAGCACAGAGATAGACAGTATATGAGGGAGAACATCCACCCCAAGGCAGCTCCAACCAGACACGGGCATCACCATACCCAACCCAAACTGGTCTCTGTATGGAAAGTTCTCCAACATCAGCTTTTCTTCCTACCTTTCTTTCTTAGGATCTCAAAGAAGTGATACTAGAGATGATGATGACAATGATGAAGTTGATAGTAATGCTGATGAGGATAACTAACATTTATTCTGAACCAGGCACTACAAGCACATACTATTTCACTTAATCTTCCCGACAGTAATAAGAGATAGGTACTATGATCATTTGAAATATAAAGAAACCAAAGTTTAGAGAGGTTAAATAACATATCCATTGTCACGTAGTTAGCTTGTAAGAGAGAGCTCATCTGCAAGCAGGTCTGATTCCAGCCAGGCCACACCAATCTCACTGCTGTTTTCAAGAATGCCTACAGGATTAGTTCAGGTCCTGCTGCTCTCTCTAGATTAACTTCATCCAACCCACAGTCTTTTTCTGCCTGAGTCACACTTCCTGACCTCAAATTCACAAGGATGGAGGAACAGCAGCTATGACAAGTGGTACATCCATCAGTAACTTCAGTTTGACCCCCCTAATCCCCAAATGAATCGCCCCTCCTGTGAAACATAATGCAGAAAAAAAAATCCCCATAGGGAGATCGCTGATGTACCTTATACCTTTTGACCTCCAACATCAATATACAGTACGCATTAATAATTAAAATCATTTTAAAGATGAAGAAATAGGTAAGAGAAATGGTTTGCTCACAGCTACACTGCAGGTAGAAATAAAATTGCCTATAAAGCTCAATATGCCCTCTGGAAGTCCTTACTGCCTCTTTTATTCTGGACTTCTAGTTCCTTCTTTCAAACCTCTTCACACACTAGCAGCCCATAAATTTCCTATGAAACCAGCCTTTCAAAGGCTCAGCTAAAAGACTAACAAATCCTAGAGCAGTGAGGGCAATAGAATAATATGTTGATCCTTCAGGACGAGTTTCATATTATCTTTTAACCAGACAGTCTAGATTTCTCAAGACAAGACAAAAATGTCTCCAAACACTTGTCAGCAGTTTCCAGTGGTGGAAAAACTGCAGTTAAAGCACCTCTGGTGAGAACTTGGAGCCGCAAATGTGCTCGAATTTAGTTGGTACAACAGTGACTATGAATGGGATGGCGAGTCTTGGATCCATGTCCTTAGTGCTTTGCTGGAGCGCTATAAATGTAAAAATGCCAACCACAGGCCATTCCTTTTGTTTATTTAAATGGAGAATTTTAAAAATTGCTTTTTCCACTTCATGGCTCCTTTGGACCAGGGAATAAAAATAGCCATGTCAGCAGGAGCCAAACTTTTTCTGGAAATATAAAATGAGAGGGGCAAGAGTCCTACTCAGGACAAGTGAAGTCTTGAAGCCGCTGCCTCAGAGCAAAACTCTCATTTCAGCTACTTCTTCACTCGCCCCTTCGCAGAGCGGCGCCTAAGTAAGGCGCAGTTGGTGGGAAAAGCTGGGGCATGCTACCCCTGCGCCCTTCACACTCCCAGGCCCGCCACCTGTCAGAACCCCGTGAGGGCGGCGCAGGCGGGCGGGGTGGGAGGCGGCCCTGGGCTGCTCTGAGCAGGGACACAGGTGGCCCAGCACCAGCGCGAGGGGTGGGATTCTCGGAGAGGAG
>NW_005370621.1:87781-149669 GCF_000412655.1 Myotis brandtii
CGGGAACCCGCACCTTCCGCCCGCCCGCCCCCCGCCCCGAGTTGGCGAAGTCGGGAATTCTTTAAGCGAGGTTTTATTAAGGGGTCACCCCGAGCCCGGGAGAAGGCAGATTATAAATAAACAAAAAACAACAACACAATGAGTCAGTGGACGCTTCCGAACACAAAACAGCTTTTGTAATGATATGCCCATCATGCTTCCTGGGGCTCCTTAAATAAATATTAATAACCCATCCATGGAATAAACATTATAGATTACACACACCGTGGGTTTCCATGCTTTTCTCGGGGAAACACTGCACGCCGTTTTCCTGTGATTCAAGAAGATGCGGCAGCCCCGTTTACTTCAGTTTCCGACTGAGAAGTCTAGGAGGAAGCCCAGCCCCAAACTCAAGCAAAGTCAGAAAGTCCCAATGCTCAGTGGAGAGGAAAGTCCGTGTTTATTTCAAGTTGCTGGCTGGTGTAAGGTTTGCTGGACTAGAGCATGCTCTAAACAATGCCTCTACTTGTCAACTTGCCCTTAAATAAAACACTAGGCAGTGGTTCTCAACCTTCCTAATGCCGAGACCCTTTAGTACAGTTCCTCATGTTGTGGTGACCCCCAATCTCATTGTTACAAATTGAACATAATTAAGGCATAGTGATTAATCACAAAAAAATATGTAATTATATATGTGTTTTCCGATGGTCTTAGGCGACCCCTGTGAAAGGGTCAATCGACCCCCAAAGGGGTCGCGACCCACAGGTTGAGAACCGCTGCACTAGAGCAAGGTATTTTGGGTTCGAAGCTGCACTAACGGTTCAGCGTGGGAGCTACTAACCACATGTGGTTATTGACCAAAGTGGTGGTTAGTCTGAATTGAAATGTGTTGAATGTGAAAATATACACTGAGTTTTGAAGACAGTGTTGAAAAATTAATGCAAAATATCCTTGGTAATGATTTTCATGTTGGTCACATGTTAAAATGGCACTTTTCATATATTAGGTAAATAAAATATATTACTAAAATTAATTTCACCTGTTTGTTTTCCCCTCTTTAAAATGTGGCTTGCATTAAAGAAAATTTAAAATTACATCTGTAGCTCACATATGGGGTCACATTATATTCCTATTGGACAGTGCTGGTTTGCAGTTTACAACCTAATGCTAAAACGCCTGAGCACTGAATTCTCTCTGCCATCACCCCTCCTCCCCCCATTCCTGTCTCTGGTTTTGGCTGCCTCAGGTAGTTTAGCCACACTACAGAGCTGGTTAGGTAACTTTTGCTCCCGAATATTAATGCCTTTAAGAATATAAGACAAAGTTTAGTCTAACATTACATGGACATGAAAAGAGGTCCAAAGAAAAGAAAGCCTTTTTTTCTTTCAGTTCACTGTGCAGTAAGTCAGCCTTTCAGATGGGCTTCTTTGAATTTCTGAGTGTTTGTGATACACACTTCGATACACAGTGAAAATATACAGATTTTCATACAAACACACAAAGATTTAGAACTTTCTAAATTCCCCTAGGTATTTTTTACTGCACTGAGATTTATAAGTGTAGGGGAGGAAAAATAATTTTCCTTCTCCCCTTTTAAGTTCTTCTGGCTGGACCAATAATCAAATCAATGTGAGACAGATTAATAGGAGAAAAAAATAACCAAATTCATTATATATGCACATATGGGGTTTCCACAAGAATATGGGGCTGGAGGAGAGATGGGGCAGTTGAGGCTCATATGACATATTCCATCTTGAGCTAAGGAGAAGGGGGTTGTGGTTTGGAATTTCAAAGGTCAGAAAGGCAATTTATATGGAGCTAGAAAAGCAAATGTTTGGTAAATAAATGTTTGCTGGGCCATCTTTAACAATGGGACCCAGAGAGGACTTTGGTCAAGGACTTGCTAGGTTCCTCCCTGTCTGTCACATGAGTTCATATTAAACTGTAGTTACCTATGATGATATCTCCCTTTTGGGGGCAGTTCTCCATCTAAATTCTTTTAAGCAGTTGGGGGAAGGTCAAAGGTTTTTCCTGAGTCTTTTCTTTCCAAAAAAATAACCAGCTTAAAATAATCAATATCCCAAAAAGGCATATTTTGGGGTGGCAAATTCTGCCCCCTTCCCCATAAGCAAACATTTAGGTAGAAAAACACTAATACAACAATTCTATGAGTACTTCTTCAAACTGGGAACAAATAGATGATTCAGAGGAAAAAATTTAAACCAGAGTTTTTAGTTCACTGTATAGTCGGTCAGCCTTTTAGATGGGGTTCTCTGAGTTTCTGAGTGTTTGTGATATACACTTCCATACACAGTGAAAAGATACAGACTTCCATACACACAAAAATATAATGACAGTATCACAAATTTTGAGAATTTTCAATCAAGAAAATGAGAGAGAGAGAGAGAGAGAGAGAGAGAGAGAGAGAAGGGAGGAATCATAAAATCTCCCATTTTATATCAGTTCATGCTTTATTCTACTTAGTATTTGGTATTCAACTATGAAGTTTAGGCCAGGATTACTATCCTCCATGCCATCATTTCTCTGGTGGTTAAAAATGACTCCACTCTCTCCTCATTGCCCCTCTGTCCAAAGCATATTTCAAAGGCCTCCTTCTTTCCACTTGTGACCTCTCTTGGCCTCCTCTTTCTGTGTATCTTTGTGTCATTTGATTTTGTCTTCACCTTCACAAGATTCCTCCCTTGACGTCTATAACAGACATTCTATCAATCATCTCAAATTTTCCTCTAGTTTCCCCCGAATCTTCTTTTTCTTACCTCTCTGGAAAGCCAACCTTCTTTACATTGTATCTTACCTATTTTGTTTAATTAAATAACACTTTCCTTGCCCTGGATGGCATTGCCGAATGGTCAAGGGTTTGATTCTGGTCAAGGGCATGTATCTGGGTTGCAGGTTCCATCCCTGGTGTCTCTCTCACCATGGATGTTTCTCTCTCTCTCTCTCTCTCTCTCTCTCTCCTCTTTCCCCTCCCTTCCACTCTCTCTAAAAATCAATGGAAAGAAGAATACCCTTGAGTGAGGATTAGCAAAAACAAACAAACAAACAAATACAAACACCTTGTACCAGAGCCTGTTCCAAGCTCTTTACCAGCATCAATTAATTAATTAATTAATTAATTACAGCCATTAAGTAACGAACATTATCCCTACTTTGCAACTGGGAAAACTGAGGCTCAGAGAGGTTGGCTTGCCCAAGGTCACAACCTGGTAAGAGACAGATTCATTTCCAATCCTGAAGTTTTGCCTATCTCCCAGGTATTTCCACTTGAATATATTTAAATTCCACATATATAAAACTAAAACTCTCCACCTCCTCTACCCAATTGTATGCTTGCTATCCCTTCATACTCACCCATTTCTGTTGGCAGAACTATTTCCCTGTTTGCCAGGTTTAAAACTTTGGAGTCATCTAGTGGGGGAAAGCAGGAAATCTGGTTCTGGCTTCAGCTTTTCACTACTGTGTGATCCTGAAAGAGTCACACCCTGTTTGGATCACAGAGTGCTTGGTCTTAAAATGACACCATCCGTTCACCTCTCTGAACTTTATGATTGTGTCAGCTCTAGCTTCTTCCTCTTCTTTACCCTTCAAATCTAATCATCTACCAAGGCCAGTCATGTATTCTTTATTTTTAAAACATCACTCCTTTATAAATGTCACTGTTCTTACTGCTTCCATTCTAGTCAGGCCCTTGTAAATTAATATCTGAATAACAGAAATAAGATTGAAAATGGCCTCCTTGCCTGTACTTTCTCCTTATTTCAATTGAACCTGATTCTACCACTGTATTAATTTTACTAAAATATTTGTTTTTTTCATGTTTCTTCTCTACTCAGTTAACTTTAGTGGCTTCCCATAGTCTCTACGACCACGTGTGACCTTCTCCCACCGGCTTATAGTGGCTTCTCCAACTTCACGTAACTAGCTCTATCCTGTACCTCCCAGAGAGAAGATCTCCCACTTGTCCCTAGAGAAGGAGTGTTTTTCTTTACTTGGGGCCTCTTCTGCTTATGTCATTCTTTCTGCCATCTTTACCCGACATCCTTCAAGGAATATCTATCCCCATCCTTCAGAGTTTGACTCAAGTTGGTAAATTCCACCTCTACCTAAAAGGGTATCTCTTTCAGTCTGACAGCACCCTTTAATTATGAAAAAGTATAGGTGGTCATCAATAAACACAGCCTAATGGAATGCAAGGTCTATAGGACTATAGAGAAAACTATGTCCATGTGTACATCTTCCTTATTCCCCAAACCATTCAAGACCTCCATCAGATTTTATTCAAATTTCACCTTCTGTGACCATCAATTAATATTGCAATGCCCCCTTCCCAAGTCCAGACACTTCCCAACTCCCTTTTCAACTTTGTTTTTTTTAAGCAATTATCACTCTCTGATATACTGTATGTTTTTTTAATATAATTTATTGGTTTTTTACAGAGAGGAAGGAAGAGGGATAGAGTTAGAAACATTGATGAGAGAGAAACATCGATCAGCTGCCTCCTGCACACCTCCTATTGGGGATGTGCCCGCAACCAAGGTACATGCCTTTGACTGGAATCGAACCTGGGACCTTTCAGTCTGCAGGCTGACACTCTATCCACTGAGCCAAACCGGTTAGGGCTGTATGTTTTATTAGTTTGTGTGTTTGGTGTCTTTCATGTTTCTAGAATATAAGTTCCATGGGTGCAGGGATTTTTTTTTGTCTTACTTATTCATTGCTCTATCTCTATTGCCTCAAAAAATACCCATCCCATAGTAGGTTGAGTAAATGAATAACTAACTGCCCCAGTATTGGACACAACAGAAACTCAATAAATTCTTATTAAAGTGAACTTGAATGAGTGGCCAAGTTTCATGTGTCTTTCAGGAGGAAGTAAGAATCTGTTTTATCTTCTTGAGTATTTCAATTGTGCTGTTCTATGAATGCCTTCCAGCTTTGCTTTGTATTTATCTCTTGCATTGAGAAATGAAACCAGCTCTAGCAAACAGATTATCTTTATTGTTGTCTTCTAACCGAGGAAAGATACAGAAAGTTCTGTGTGCTGGTATTTAAAGCCAGTCATAGCTCAGACATTAGAATTTGGAGTTCTTAATTTTCTCCACTTCATTTTTTTGTATTATCAGAAGTCTGTAAATATGAAAAGAATAAAGATTAAGAAACTTTCCCTTAAAATTATCACAGTGATATATACATATACATGCACATATTATACGGTTTTACTATATATATTAGTATTTTAAATTTAGAATTTAGATCGTATTCTAATGTACAACGTTATTTCATATTCAATAGGAATATTTATACCATAGAATTTTATAACTAGAAAGACCTTAAAGTCACAAATAAATTAATTCTCTCATCATGTTTGTGCCTTCTATTTATTCCCCAAATATTTACTAGGGGTTTACCTTATGTCAAGCTTCTGTACTAAATGACACTAGTGGCAAACAATTAACAATATTTCCTCTGACTTCCTAGAACTCATGGTTTAGGAATGAGCCACACATTATGAAGGATGAAAGAGGCTTGAGTTCCGTGTGTCCATGCAGGAGGTCACTGCCACACAAATTCTGTGAGTGTGAGGAAGCACAGAGAGGAAATGACTTATTCTTGTGGAGAGGGTGTTGGCAGAAAGACTGACGCTGAGGAAAGAATGACTTGCCAATGAAGTGACATGGGAACTGGGTCTTAAGTAGGCATTGGAGTGTGTTCAAGATGTTTCAGGCAGAAGGAACACTATATGCAAAGGCAGAGAGCCTGGAGATACCACTGCCTATCGCAGGAATTAAAAGGGAGATGGGAGCTCAGGGGCACAGAGTGAAGTGGCAAGAAATGAAGCTTTGAAAGTGGGCAGGGCCTGAGTGTGAGGGTCCTATCAAAGAATTTGGACTTTATCCCACAGGCTATGAAAACGACCAAACGGTGATAGCTGATTCTGTATCTTGGTCATTGTCTCTTGAAATCTACTTCTTGCCACCAGGCAGTCCACAATAAGGACTGTCCAGTAGGGTACAGGCACAGGGTGGAAAGAGTTATGCCTCCCAAATATGGAACTACCATCCTTCTCTTCCTCAGCCAACACACTGGATACAAATGAAGAAATAAAAAGTTCTTTACAGGAGGATTTAGGCAATTTCCCCAAAGTCATATCTCATGGAGAGAGGGGGGTGTTTACGGAGGAGACAATCAGGTGCTGGTCGTCTAGTCTGGTTCCCTCTGCCCTGGCTGAGGTGCCCCATGTGGACATGGTCATTGCCTCATTCCTGCCTCCCAACTCCCTTGCTGGCTTCCCTCAGGCCTGTCTATTTGCCCACTTCCCCATCAGTCTACTTCCTTCTTCATAAAGAAAGAATCAGTTCCCCATGCCTCGGTGTGTTCTTATATCTGGGCAATTTTCCAGGCATCTGCTAAATGTTGTACTTTCTCCTCTCCCCAGAGGGAAAAGTTGGGCTCTGATCCATGCTTGTTGGGATTTGGTGGTGGGCTTCTATTGTGGGCTACAGTTGGCATTCATCATATAGAAAGTGTGGTTAATAGTGGTACCTCTTTCCAGGATTATTGTAAAGTTTAAGTAATGTAACACTCTTATAGTGACATGTAATTTATTCCTGTTGTTATCATTATCTGAGATATCTATTGCAGCACATTTCTAAAACTCCAAATAAAAATGGCTTTATCTATTAGTTTATTACCCAAGAAAGCCAGAGGAAGGCAGTCCAGGACTAGGTCAGCAACTCAACAATGCTATCAAGCATCCTGGTTCTTTCCATCTCTCCACTCTGCCATCCTTAGCACGTAGGCCTTTGGTTTTCACTCTTATAACTTCATGGCTATAAGATGGTGCCCATGATCCCAAGCAGACACAGCACACACCAATACCGCAAGTAGGAAAAAAGAAGTACGTCTAGGCTTTCTCCAGGTGAGGACTGCCTTGCCCACCAGTCTTCCAGGAAAACATGCCTTTAGAACTCACTGACCAGAAACAGTGCCATGCCTCCTCTCAGCTGCAAGGGAGGCTGGGAAAGAGCATCTGGAGACGGGAGTGGGTAATCATGTTTGGCTTAGAACTACTGATTCATTCTCTGGAGCTGCCAAAACACAAGAAGGATGAAGGGGAGGATAGTTGTTGGGTGAGCAGTGAACAGAGGTTGCCATACCACTTTCATTGAGAAGATTCAGTAAGATAGTGTACATAAAGCACAGAGCACACTGTTGGATATCAAGTATGATCTCAGAACATGTAGGCTGTGATTATATTATTACTCGACACTGTGTTGCTTTAAAGCTGTATAAATTGATAGAAAGGAGGAGAGACACAGAGAAACATCCAACTATCTCACACCGATAGTATCCCACGTGCACCGAGATGCAACCACAGAAAAATATGGCTCAGGAGACTAACCAGACCCCAGGGCCCATGCTGTGTAGTACAGGATGTGGCTTTTATAGGAATCCTAGGACAAATGGAATGTGTTCTGTTTGCTACAAAGAGCATCTTCAGAGGCAGCAGAATAGTGGCAGAATGAGCCCAATGGGGACAGCTAGCGGTTCCAACAGTCCTACCTCAGATTCTGCATCTGTGCAAAGAGCAGACACTAGTTTAAACAACTGTGAAGGTGCTGCTGGCAGCACATCTGAAAAATCAAGAAATGTGCCTGTGGCTGCCTTGCCTGTAACTCAGCAAATGACAGAAATGAGCATTTCAAGAGAGGACAAAATAACTACCCCGAAAACAGAGGTGTCAGAGCCAGTTGTTACTCAGCCCAGTTCATCAGTTTCTCAACCCAGTACTTCTCAAATGAAGAAAAAGCTCCTGAGTTACCCAAACCAAAGAAGAATAGATGTTTCATGTGCAGAAAGAAAGTTGGCCTTACAGGGTTTGACTGCCTATGTGGAAATTTGTTTTGTGGACTTCACCGTTACTCTGACAAGCACAACTGTCCATATGATTACAAAGCAGAAGCTGCAGCAAAAATCAGAAAAGAGAATCCAGTTGTTGTGGCTGAAAAAATCAAGAGAATATAAATTACTACTTGTGAAGAGACTGAAACTTTGTTTTTATTTTAATATATCGTAGGAAAGCATTAAAGAACAGATGCATGGCCATTTTCCTTTTAAAAAAAATAAAGCTGTATAAATTGCTGTGTTTTTTTTACATGTTTACTATTAATACCTTATAATGGATTCCCCAAAATGGAATTTATTAGGTCAAAAGTTATAAACTCCTGCCAAAAAAAATAAGCCTGATTCTAATCATGAGGAAATAACAGACTAATTTAAATTGAGAAACATTCTACTTAACAACTGTTAATCTTTAAAAACTGTCATTACCCAAAAAGAAAAAGAAAGGCTGAAGAACTGGTATAGATTAAAAGAGAGTAAAAGAGACAGGGCAAGTAAAAGCAATGAAGGATGCTGGAGTGGATTTTGATCAGGAAAAAAATATATTTCAAAGAATATTATTGAGGCAACTGGGAAAAATCTGCATCTTGACTGTGTATTTAATAACATCAAATAACATTAGTATTACGTCAAAGTTACACCTCCCAATTTTAATATTTACATCATGGTTACATAAGAGAATATCCTTATTCTTAGGAAACACACACTGAAGTATTTAGGCAAAAGAACAGAATGATATAATGTCTGAAACTTACTCTCAGAGAATCATCAATGGTGCTGATAATGATAATATTAATAACATCAAAATAAAATTGTAAATAATAATACATTAATAAAATAATTGGTAAATCTAGATGAGCAGTTGCAGAAATTCCTGCTCTGTAACTAAAAAAATTTAAAAGTTAAAGATAAAAAAATTAAAATTACACACATAATTGTGGCTTTTATTAGTTCATGCAAATTTATAAACCAGGTAGAAGGCACTTTTTTGTTGCATCCCTTGTTAACAAGGAGCATTTTTTTCATTTTTGCAAGTTTACTAGGCTAAAATTAAAATGTTTAAGTTTATTCATTAGATGAGTTGAATATTTTTCCATGACAACTCACTATATAGTTGCATTTTTCTTTTGTGTCTATTTATATCTCGTGCTACTGTCTGTTAAAGCCTTGGAGGTTTTTTTTTATTGATTTGTATTCACCCTTCAAGTAATTTGTTGCCAGTTTGGGGTATCTCTCTTTAAATAAGGAATATACCTAAATACCTTGAGCCATTTGGAGAAGGACAGAAGCTAGACAGGTTTGTAGAGTCTTTAGAAATTTTGTGCACAGTCCGTGGGGATAATTCTTGCCAGTCCTGTATGGAACCATGCACAGGTGCCACTGCTTTTCTCTTAGTCTTCGATAACAGCCCTTAGTTGCAAACATAGTTTTAAGTCTGTGACCAGAATGTCTAACCCAAAAATATTAATTACCTTATCTTTATTGTTTTATTTATTAAATTTATTGGGGTGACATTTGTCAACATGAACATATAGGTTTCAGGTGTGGGTTTCTATGTCACCAGATCTGTATATTGCACCGTGTGCCCACCACCCAAAGTCAAATCTTCTCCTGTCACCATATATTAGGAACTCCTTCTCCCCTATCCCCTTCCATCTGGCAGTCACCACATTGCTGCTTTTGTTCACAAGTTTCAGTTTTATATCCCACATATGAGTGAAATCATATAGTTCTTAGCTTTTTCTGACCACTTTCCTTATCTTTAATAGCAGATCTTCCCTTAGCTGGGGTGTGCTTCAGACTGGTAGCCTGCAACCGCCAAGAAAGGAAAGGAGGCATGGTTGGTTTCCCCTCTCCACTGTGTGCCACTTCTCTTTTCTTTTCCCACCCAGCTTGTTAGCCAGTTTCTGCCTCTTGGGTTGGAGGAATGGTAAGATAGGAGGAAGCTCTTACAGAACTGGCACTGCTGTAAGCTGGCTTTGCACTTTCTGGGTCCTTTGGAAGGTTGTTTTCTGGAGACTTCCTATTGGTCATTTCACCTGGTTCATACATCTCTATTCCTATTGTTCACTTGTGTTCATTTGCAGCCCCTCTCCAGTGTCCCGCTGTGAGGGTTCTCCACTCTCTAAGGGACCCTACTGGACAGGATTTCTCCCATGTGGTGCACATATGATCCATTAAAAAATATCCAGAAATGCCTTGGCCTGACAACGCTGGCTGATCCCAACACAACCTCTACCTTGGTGCCCTAGGCTGCTTTAACATCCTTGGTCAAGAGTCATCCTTGTGTCTTCCAGCTGCAGGAAAATTGTCTGTGAAGGTGTCTTAGGAGCCTTGGAAGGAAGTGGCAGCCCGCCCTCATTTACTCCCCTCCCCCACAACCACAGGCAGAAATGGGAACTCTCTTTGGCAAAATCCTTTCCAACAAGATCTCCTAAAAAATTCTGTGGGATCCAAGAATTATGGAAGTGGTTCTCAGTGTTTCCTTGGTAAATTTTGCATATGGTGATCTGGTTTTAGAATATATTTGTTGCATTTGGTGATCCCAGTGAAACTTATATTTCAATATACTGTTTCCTTAGTTTTCATACCTACCATTTTAGCCACATTTTGGGAAGCCATAGATCAGGGCATTCTTTTCCCTAGATTAGAAGCTCTGGAGACAGGAGTAAATTACTAGATGCTTATTTTATTGGTAATTTTTCAATGCATAACATATATAGAGATAAGTACACAATGACAAATGTAGCTTGATGAACTTACCAAAGTAAATACACCAAAGTACAAATGCCCAGATGAAGAAAGAGAACATTACCAACTTCCAGAAGCCCCCATCATATTCTTTCCCAGTTGAGTTCTTTCCAAGGTAACTAATATCCTGACTATTAACACCATAGATCAGTTTTATCTGCTTTTAAAGTCTATATAAGTAGAATCATTTCTGTCTGGCCAACATGATGTTTGTGAGATTCATCCATATTGTTGCCTTAAATTGGAGACCATTCATTCTCACTACAGTGTGGCCACGGTGTCAGTATACCTGGACAGTTAATGTTTGACCAATGAATCTCTTCCCTCAAGGGTAGTTCAAAGTTTGACTGTGGCTTCCCCAGACCTTCTTTGATTCTAATTTGAATTCCAAGAGGAGGACTCTCAAGTCTCTCTGATGACCTGCATTGGGTATCAGGACAAAGCATTTGAACTCTTTGTGATTAAAAAACCCACAACTATGTAGAAAGTTAGGCTCTTTCAGGGAAAGTTTGTTATACCTCCCCATTCTTTACATTTTATCCCATCAATCTGCTCTTTTAATTTGGCTGACTTACAGTCATAAAATGTAAACACACACACACACACACACACACACACACACACACACACATCTTCTGAGAAACATTTTGCATAAATTCTGGCAACAGCTTGCATCTCGGCCACCGACATGCCATCCAGACTGAGGAAGATCTGAAAACTTCGGAACCACGTGAGCCATGGCCACGGCTGCGTCAGTAAGCACTTGAAGCACCTGGGGCTGAGGTAATGCTGGCGGCCTGCATCATCACAGGATCAACTTTGACAAACATCACCCAGGTTATTTTGGGAAAGTTGGTGTGAGGCATCACCACTTAAAGAGAAACCAGAGCTCCTGCCCAACTGTCAACCTTGATAAACAGTGTACCCTGGTCAGTGAGCAGACGTAAATGCTGCCAAAAACAAGACTGGAGCTGCTCCTTCCATTGATGTGGTGTAATCGAGCTACTACAAAGTTCTGGGGAAGGGAAAGCAGCCTGCCATTGTGAAAGCCAAGTTCTTCAGCAGAAGAGTTGAGGAGAAGATTAAGGGTGTTGTAGGGACCTGTATCCTAGTAGCTTGAAGCTACATGGAGGGAAGTTCATTAAAATGTCCACAAGTAAAAAATTCTGGTAACAGTTGTATGATTTTCTATCTCCTCAGAAATTATAATAAGTTTTATCACATAAGCCGCAAGAAAAATTGCAACAGTCCCATTTACAGTAACAACTGAAGATCAAAAATACTTTTCAGAATATATCTTGCATTGTAGTTTATAATTATATAATTAAAATGAAAGACTTCTAAGCATGAAAGATTTTTATCTGAGGCTTTAGATGACCTTTTAACTTATATTTACATAAAAATTCACATTTTAAAATTCCACAGTGAAATTAATAAGTATTTTGAAAACTTGTCAGAGTTTACTTCATAGATTGAAATCCACACTACAGTTTAAAGTGTTGGAGTTAAAATATTATCTATGTTCCTAATAATAAATGAAAAGCACCAAAGACTTATCTTTTATGAAATCCTGCTTGAAAAAAACATTAAAATATCAATAGAACATTATTTTAAATGATTAAATCTTTTCATTCAGATAGAGGTATATGTATAACTTTATTCATTTATTCATTCATTCAAAAAATATTTATTGAGCCCCTGCTATGTGCCAGGCTATAGATATGTCACATGAATAAGGTGAACATTGCCACTGCCTCAGGAGCTTACAGTTTACTATAGTTGAGAGATGGATGAGTAAACAGATAATTTCTAGAAGGCTAATCCCTGCTTCTGCATGTGCTATAGGATTCTGTATCTGCTATAGAATTCTCTATGTGCTCTAAGAGCACATGAAAGGCACCAAATCAACTTTTGGAAGGTTGTGGAATCCTTTCCCCAAGGAAGTTATGCCTAAGGTGGATGAGAAGGTAGCCAGGTAGAGGGCAGAAGGGAGGGTGGTTTAGACATTTGCAAAGGCTGAAGCAACTGAATGCCATTCACTGACATAGGGCATATAGTACTGGAATTGGATTGGGAGGGAACTAGTTACTAGTACCTGAGCTGGGCACATGAAAATGAACACTCAAGAAGCCCAGAGAGAAATCGTCATTAAGACAGCAAAGTGGAGTGGAAAGGGCTTGAGAGTCATGTCTACTTGAATGCAAATCCTAGCTTCACCATTTAATCGATATGCAAAGTTGAACAAATTCTTTAACTTTTCAGAGCCTCAGTTTCCCATTTTACAAAATAAGGATAATAACATGGACATTATAGGGTGTAGGGAGGGCTAAATGGGATAATGCATGTAATGGTGCCTATTCCAATGCCTAGCACATACTGAGCACTCAAAAATAGGGACTTTGTTATTTCAGAAGGAAATAAAAGATGGGGGAGGATTAGTGTTCAAAGACGAAAGCCAGTTACAAGATCATAGCCTATGGCTGTAGTTAATGCTACTAGCAATAGAGTTTCCTTTTCAATTGACAAGTGAACCATAAAAGTGAATGAACTTGTAGTTGTTCAGATAAAAGAGTCAGAGTTGTAATTTCTGTTCCATGGATACAACTGTTGAGCAGATACACTGAGTGGGGGAATGGCCAGTAGCAGAATTGTAAAGCAGGCCTGTTTGTCTTCAAACACTCCTGAACCAGCTTTTATTTCCCTTGTAAAAATGCAAAATTGACTTCTGAGGAGGGGGAATCAACTGAACATATAGGGTAGGGCAAAAGCAGATCTATAGTCATGAGTACTCAAAACAGTTTATTCTTGTATTATTAATTATTACTCATTGTATTACTTTCCATACACACAACTGTAAATATACCTTTGCCCTACTCTGTATGCATTTACTTTGGCTTTCTCCTGAAACCTAATAAAATGACGGTAAATGAATTGTTCTTTAAGGTAGAAGTACACAATAAAAATGAGATTAGGAGGAAAGGCAAGAACATGTTGGAGTTTAGAAGCCATATAGACAAGAGGTATCTTAGCAAACCTGATAAAGGTGATCCCTGATTGCATCAAAGGCCTCCCAAAAAGCTTGAATTAAAAACGGGAGGACTGATTTGTAAGTCTGTTTAAGGAGTGGTTAGAATCCTAGCTCCCTATCCAACCCTGTATAGCCAGATAGCTGTCCCTCTCCCAGCTTGGCAGAGGGCGGATTAGGAAAAATATAGAAAATCACTTTTGGGGGAACACTTGACACATTTGGGGATGGGATTCAGTAACAGAAAGGGGTGGTTTCAGTGAACATTTATGGAAGCATTTATATCCCAATAAAATCCCAAGTCTTTTACCTCCATTATAATTCCATTGCACTGAAGATTGGAATGTTCTGACCTCCTGGGGAGGAAAGACATAAAAGATACTGACATCAAGAGTGTCCCAGCTAAACTACCCAGCTAGGTGACCCAAGACCACAGCCAGCAGTCAACAAGGCTCACCGTGGGATCAGAACTTCCAATAGGCTTTTTCTGTACCTCACTCCTAAATGTGAGTAAGATGACCAAAGATGAACAGACGTCCATGGAAAACCACCAATATGAAAGGAAGAGACCAAAACAAACCAACAAAGCAATTTGGAAGAAACCAAGACTATGGTAGAATCAGAAGACTATTGATATCCACAGAGGGATAAGAAATGATGTTTCACCCATGAAACAAGAGTGGGGAGGGAAACAAAGCGCTGGACAGGAGGGCAACAGTGAGACACAGCGACCTTAGCGCTGGCTGCCTGCAGGGTCTTCCGTCACGTAATGCAGAGAAGAATGCCCTTGCCAGGTCTCTGTTCCAGGCTGCGCACTATCCCCACCGTGCACCCGGGCCAATCCGATGGGGCAGGAGGCCAGTTCAGGGGCTGCTGCTGCCAGTGGTGGGATTGCAGGGTGAGAGATCTCCATTGCAGGCACACCAGGAGCGCCCGAGGGCCTGACCCTGCTTTGTCTGGAATGCTGTGGTAGGTCATCTGAAGCCATATCGCCTTTTAAAATGTGTTTTACCACCCTATGGACTCATTTTTTAAAAAAAATTAAATCTTTATTGTTGAAAGTATTACATATGACCCCCTTTTCCCCCCATTGACTCCCTCCAGCCTGCCCCTGTCTACTGTCCGAGGCCTTCACCACCCCATTGTCTGTGTCCATGAGTTATGCATATATGCATACAAATTCTTTGGCTGATCTCTTCCCACACACCCACCCACCCACCCCTGCCTTCTCTCTGGTTCGACAATCTGTTCCATGCTTCTATGTCTCTGGATCTATTTTGTTCATCAATTTATTTTGTTCATTTGGTTCCACATATGAGTGAGGTCATATGATACTTGTCTTTCTCTAAATGGCTTATTCCACTTAGCAAATGCTCTCCAGGTCCCTCCATGCACCCTGTGGATTTTAGATATCTTCCCTGATAAGGTGCATTGTCTCCTGTCCTGATAACCCTGATGTCATCTGAATGTTAGCATGGCAGCCCCAGGCCTGGAGAGCCAGTTGCACAATGCACCGAAGAACCAGTTGTTCCTGCAGCAAGAGCCGCCAGCACGCTCAAAGGCCGGCCCCTGAGCTCAGGTGACTGCAGCAATACTGGACAGATATAAGCTGACACTCAAAAGCTCGGAACAGACAGGAGACCGATCTTCTACAGGCAGGAGAACCTTTTTACTGCTAAGGGCCATTTGGATATTTATAACATCATTCTCAGGCCATACAAAATTATCAACTTAAAAATTAGCCTGCTGTATTTGGTCAAACAAATGGAAAAAAACCCCCGTCCCCCTTCCCCAAAGCAGCAAACTAAAAAGTTGTAAAGAACTGGAAGCTCAATGGAAAGTCCAGGAGAAGGAAAACAATGATCTGTTGAAAGAGCTGGAGCATAAGAACACGTTGGTTGTGGTGCTGGAGAACACCAGCAAGAGTGAGACAAGTACCTGGAGGTGAAGAGCAGTGAGCTGAGCATTCTGTCCAGTGAGCTTGAGCAGCACCCTTGCACCATCGCCTACCTGACCCCCCAGCTGCATGCCACCAACAGGAAGCTCATCGGAAGTGTGCAGAGATAGAAATAGTGGTGTGTGTTGGGTGAGAGGTGACAAACTGTTAAGTTTTTCTATGTTCAAATCTATGGTTATGTAAAAAAAAATAAAAAATCAACCTGTACACGTAAGATTAGTGAGCTTTTTTTCTGTTTGCTATGGCTCAATTAAAAAACACACAACACAAACCAACAGTTGTTGATCAGGTTTCAACTTAAATAAGCAAACTCAAATGCCTAGGGAGCCAGGCAAGGAGCTTAAATGAGTGAGTGGCAAACTGAACAACATATACTCTGTTCTTCAAGTGGGCTGCCACGACTTAGCTCCAACTATGGAAACATGGGCCCTTATCACTAGATTTAAGGTTTTTAAGAAAAGCCAGATATATAAATTTTTACAGATTAAAATGTCTTGATTTTTAAGATATTGACAAAACCATACCTGTGGGCTACCTTTGACCTATATGCTGCCAGTTGCAGCTCTAAAATGATGACGCTTTTTCATGCTCACTTGAAGGATAGAGAATTGACATAATATACTCAAAATTATATTGCCTTGGGTGAGTAAAATTGGCTCTGAATGAAAATAATTTTAAACAGCAAATCTAGGAGTGCAGATCTATAAAACTAACATGCCAAAGCAAAGCAAGACAAAGAAACAAAACCTCTGGACCTTAACACTTTTCCAAGGCAGGTTGACATGACAAATCAGAATTACTTGGTGCATAAAAGACATCAAAGATGATGCCTTTGACTTTACACATCCAGAGAGAGAATTTAATAGGGATGACTGTTACAAATTGATTGAAGATCTAAAGCACATGGATTGTGCAGGCCCTGCTAATATTTAGAATATCGAAAGTTTATTTTTAATTGATATCTATGAGTTACTTACCATTTCTGCTGAGTTCCAGGATGGTCAGTGTCCTGTGTCAAATACCAAGCAATGTTCTATATTTAAGTCTTCTTATTACTAAACTATCTATGTCTGCTCATGTACAGATAAGCAAGGGTAAAAAGTCAATCAAATAGGTAATGAGAAAAAAAAAATCAGTGTATTGTATAAACAAAGACACAGACTAGTTCAGTGATTGCCCGGGCTGGAGGTAGAGAGGAAATTGACTGTAAACAGACACAAAGGACCCTTTGGGATGATGGCAGTGCTCCAAAACTAGATTGTGGTGACTGTTTCATGACCGTACAAATATATTACAACTCTTGAATTGTTCACTTAGCATTGGTGAACTTTATGCTAGGTAAATAATACCTTAATAAAGCCAGATTTTTAAAAAGAATAACAGATGATCATTTTAGTGGGCTAAGTATGATGAGGAACAAAATATTTACGCAGTCTCAAAGTATCTCCCCTCTAGCTACTTGTTAACTACAATGGGAAAATAGTAACATTATGGTGGAGAAAACTGGCAGACACCACTTTAACCAAGGGATCAAAATTAACATCACCAGTAAAGGGACTTGTGGATATCATGTACTCTCTGAAATGATGCAGAGAGAAGGGAAATAACATCAATTTGTGGTATTCCTGCCAAAAATGTATAATCTGAAAATAATCCTGAGAAAGCATAAGACAAACCCAAGTTGAGGGACATTCTACAAAGTAATTGACCAGTAGTACCCTTCAAAAGTGTCCAAGCCATGACGGACAGATGGAGCAATGGCCCTGATTAAAGTAGATTAAGGAGATGTGACAACTAAGTGCAGTGAGAGGCCCTCTACTGGGTCCTGGTCCAGAAAACGACATTAATGGGGCAAGTAGCAAAATTTGAATAAGGTCTATACATTAGTTAATAGTATTGTATCCATGTTAATTTCCTGCTTTTGATAATTGTGCTGTGATTGTGTGAGGTATTAAAATTAGGGGAAACAGGATGAAGGGTATGTGGGAATTTCTATACTATTTTTGTAACTTTTGTAAGTTATTTTGAAATAGTTTCAAAATGAAAGGCTAAAGGGAAGTTTTTATCTTTCAGCTGGGAAAATGGCAATGGATTGATAAGAAATTAATGGTGAAGTGATGACCAAAATTCTATCCATTGTTCAGAAAGCAATAGGTAAGAAAGTTGATAAACATTTTAAATGAAGAACTAACAATAAATATTATTATATTAACCATTCTCTTTTCCTTTTTTCCCCTCCCAAATGGAATCACACTACATATACCATTCTGCACTTTTCTTTTTCGGTCTAACATTGTCTTTTTAGTGACTCTTGCTTCAGTGAAATAAAACCTAAAATGTTTGATTCTGCTTTGCTTAATATTGAAAGAGACTTATGGGTCACAACATTTGATGCAAACCTTGTAAAGATAATCTCATTGACCCAAGAGCTTTCAGAATCAAAGTACTGTTCTTGTTATTTTTCTGCTCAGTAAAGATAATAAAATGAATGTTTATATTCTGGTAACTACAGAATATTAAACCAAATGGAAACCCAGGTAGGGCAAAGGTCTATGTATGCTCTGTCTTTGTATAATATATTAAATTTTCTCTTCAATGTTTACTGAAAAAGAGCAAGTAGCCATTGAAGGGGATCAATTGTTAGCTTTGAAGTTACCCAATCTCCTGGAATGTAACCTTTAACTTATAGCAATGATCAGAAAGCTTATAAACATAAGCTTAAATGTATTTGCACACTTTGAATAATTATAAAGGCAATGTTTATTAAAATACATCTCATTTTCAAAATTGAGCTATCAGCTGTTGAAGTGTGTATACATTTTTTGGGACACCCTGTATATAGGATATATTTCTATCAGTAGAATTTCTAGGTTAAAACACATATGCAATTATTATTTTGATAGATATTTTAAAATTTGCCTCCCATAAAAGGTTGCTGATATATATCAATCTTATTCACTCAAAAGTGTTTATTTCTCATGTTTAAAAAATTGTGATGCTTTTGTAACCAATAATATATGAAGATTTTTGAAATCAATATATATTGATTTCAGAGAGGAAGGGAGAAGGAGAGAGAGAAATAGAAATATCATTGTTGAAAGAGAATCATTCATTGGCTGCCTCCTGCACGCCGTCTACTGGGGATCAAGACTGAAACCCAGGCCTGTGCTCTGACTAGGAACTGTGGCCTCCTGGTTCATGGGTTGATGCTCAATCATCGAGCACACCGGCCAGGCAATACAAAGATTAAAAAAAAAAAAAATAAGAGGTAACTATTTCTCCTCTTCCCCCATTGTCCTTCTCATCTATCCTACCTCCCTGCTATATAGCCCATGCTATTACAATGAGGTGTGTCCTTCCAAACATATTGCTCCCACATACATATGCTACCATTACATACATATACATATATACATAGTCATACATACGTGTATATAATTAGGCAATCTTTTTGTTTAGATTTTTACTGAAATGGAATAATACTACATGTATTACACACAAATTATGTTTTCACTTCATATTTATGTTAAATAAGTACTCATATACATTACTGTTTCTATTATAATTTTCTGCACACATATATATGCATATATATATATATATTCCAATAGATACAATTTTATCGAAACAAGATTATATCATAAACACATTTTTTGCTATTTCATACATGCTATTTTTAAAGGCTTTTTTTTTTATGGGTGGGAAGGCTTGTTTCTCCCACCTCTTTCCATCTGCCACCCATATCACCTTTTCTATTTCCTCTCCCTAAAAGGCAAACCTTGTTAACAACTGATTATGCTCTTATAATTGTACATATTTATATAAATACCATTGCTACACATACTTTATATTTATTAGTGCATAAAAAAGTGTGCTTAACTTTCTGTTGCCATCATCATAACTAGCTTCTGTGATTCACAGCATTTCAGAAACAAAAATGTATGAAGTAAAAAGAACAGTTATGATGTAAAAGTATATAGATAAATATTCTGTCTTCTAATAGTTTCTATAGTGTTACTCAGCGCTTGGAAGTGCTAAGCTATAACTTAAAACTATGATTAAAATGTAATATGTAAGCTCATTTTTCTTCAAGCAGCAACTCAGAAATGAATTTTAATCTGTGCATTGTACACTGCTGCCAAAAACTTGTTAACTGCAATTGAATTGTAAAAGTCCATATGGAAATTTATGCATTGTCAGCACACAATCAAAAACACAACCTTGTAATACAATATAGTACATGCATAGAATTACATTCATTATAAGTAACTCAGAATTGTTGACAACAAATTAACATGACAATTAACTAAATTTAAAACTTAATATTTCACAACTGAGCTAAGCTAATATAGGAGAAGCTAACAACTCTAAAATACCAAGCTGAAATAGGAATAAATTTTATTATCAAAGACTCAAGCTTTAACTTATCATCAGACTATTTTCTTAGGTTTCTTGAGAACCTGTTGAATTTACCCTTTGAACATGTTCAATCTACATGTCTTTTACACAGATATGATGAAATAGCTGTAATATATCTCTATCAAGGAATACCAGGAAGTGATGAAAAGTGGATGATTAGTTCTAAATCTGGTGAGAAGGAAATATGAGCAGTACATGATGGAAGGGAAGAAAGCAAATTCCAGAACAAAGTGTGCTCCTCCAGAACAAAAGCTACATATGTACGCAAATGCATAGAAAAATGTCTGAATCCCATGATGGTGGCAGAGCTTGGTTGGGCAAAAAAAATTTCTCATTAATGTCAATAAATTATTCACAGTCATTATATAATATCAGTGAAGGGGAGTAAGATTGAGGGGAATGAAAAAGTAATTTACATTTTACCTTAGATACTTTTGTACTGTTTGAATTTTTTCTGATTAGAATACATTCAGATGTTAGTTATATTATTTTAAAGATTATTAAAAAAATAAAACTATTGATTAGGTTTAGTTTCAGTGGCATAAATAGAAACTTAAGCAACGTAAATGTTTCTTTTCCTCTCCTGCAGCTCTACTCCAAAACGTTTCTTTTCCTCTCCTGCAGCTCTACTCCACCTAGCCCCCAGCATGCAGGCTGCGCCCAGGTTCCTTACTCCCCCACCTCTGCATGTGTCTCCCATTCTCAGTAACCAAGAAGCGCCCCAACCATCACCTCTCCATCTCAGTCAGCAAGATGAAGGAAGAAATGAAGGAAGCAAGGCTCCAGGAAACTGCCACACAACACTTCTGCGTGCATTCCACTAGCCAGATCATCCTATATAATGAAAGAGAAACATGCAAATTAACCATCCCTCTGCTATGCTAAAGCCACGCCCACCAACCACACCCACCAGCCAATCAAGAGTGAGTATGCAAATTAAGCCAACTAAGATGGTGGTGGCCATGGAGTTGGAGCGAGCAGGAGGCTTGGGTTGCCCCTGGCAATGGAGGAAGCCAAGTTTCCCGCCTGCCCTGGCTGGCCCTTGACTCTGCTAGAGGCTACAAAGCATCAATTAAAGAAGATAAATAAATCCCAGGGGAAAAAAAAAGAAAGAAAAGAGAGGCTGGGAGCTTGGGTCGCCAGGGTGCGTGGCCAGCCTGAAAACGGCCCTCAGCCCCTCACCCAGGCTGGCCAGGCACCCCAGCGGGACCCCCACCCTGATCAGGGACACCCTTCAGGGCAAACCAGCCAGCCCCCACCCATGCACCAGGCCTCTATCCTATATAATAAAAGGGTAATATGTAAATTGACCCTAACAGCAGAACGACTGGGAATGACTGGTCATTATGACACACACTGACCACCAGGGGGCAGATGCTCAGTGCAGGAGCTGCCCCCTGGTGGTCAGTGCGCTCCCACAGGGGGAGCTCTGCTCAGCCACAAGCCAGGTTGATGGCTGCCAGCACAGCGGTGGTGGCGGGAGCCTCTCCTGCCTCCTCAGCAGCGCTAAGGATGTCCAACTGCAGCTTAGGCCTGCTTCCCGCTGGCAAGTGGACATCCCCCGAGGGCTCCTGGGCTACCAGAGGATGTCTGACTGCTAGCTTAGGCCTGTTTCCCCAGGGAGCAGGCCTAAGCCAGCAGGTGGACATCCCCCGACGGGTCCCAGACTGCAAGAGGGCACAGGCCGGACCCCCCCCCCCCGAGTGCACAAATTTTTGTGCACCGGGCCTCTAGTATATATATGTATGTGTGTAACTAGAGGCCTAGTCACAAAATTCATGCATTGGGGGGGAGGTCCCTCCTTGCATGAATTTCGTGCACTGGGCTTCTAGTTGTTATATAAAAAGGGGGGAAGATAGGTAATATAGTACCTGATTCAGGAAATTTCAAGTTACTATACACAGAAGTTGGAAAGGATTGTTAAAATAAAGTAAAGGTAGTTTGTAGAAGGAGTGGGTATGCTGAAGGATATTGATGTGAAGGAAGTTCCCTAAGGAAAGATTGTGTCATTGAGGTGGAGATCCGGAAGAGGCTGTGTGGCTTCCACATATCTGCTGGAGCAGCCTACACTGAGATGCCAGGGCAGAAAGGACACTTTAAAATAATGAGAGGAAAGAAAGCAAATCAATCTAAAGAAAGTTCATGAATCTTTCTCCATAAGTGAAACTGTGGTGTCTAATTGAGAGACAGAGCTATGGGCCTCAAAGACACGAGTCTTGAAACCAGGAAGACCTGGCTTTGTTGATAGCACATTTCAGTTAAATGCAACTAAACATTCTTTGAGGGGATTTGGAGGAATAGTAAGAGGAAGGAAAAATGAAAATATTTCATTTTTGTTTCTGTGTCTTTTATTTACACTGAAGAAATCATGAGCAGATGCCTGTGGACTTGAGCTTACACTTCTCAAAAACTATAAAAATTAGAAACTTAAATAAAGCCACAAATGTCACTTTTAAATTTCTATTGACAATAGAAGAGGATATTATTTAAATTGTCCCCCAAACTATTACAACATAAATCATTACACAACTGTTTTTTTTAGTTTTGCTCAATGCCCACTCCTTGCCTGATAGTATACTTTAGAGTGAATAGTACGCTACTCATTTTGTTTGTCCATTCATTGTGAGATGGACAATTTGGGTGCCTTTAATTTTTGACCACTGGGTAACACTTTTTAAAAAAAAAAATTATAAGTGACTGGACTGTGAGCTAAGCCTTATTAATAGCATGGTTTAACAGCTTAAACTGATGAATTGAAATAATATTACTGGCAACCTTTGAAATGAAAAGCACTGAAATGTATGTATCACACCTGTCAGCCTCCTTCACTATTCTGGGGAAAAATATTATTTCATGGTTTTACACTGGCTTTATATCTTAGCAGAGGACTCTATGATACTTGAATATTGATATATTAGCATAACTAAAGCAGTCACAAAAAGCCATTGGCCTCTGGCCTTTCATAGATGTTCCCACTAAGTTCATGTAATGAAAAACAGCAAATTAATCTATTAGTGTTAAGCGTTGGATAATTATTTTGTTTATTTATTTATCACGTATAGCTACATAAGAGGAACTGAGTTAATTTTGAAACCCTCAGTTTCCTTTTCTCTAAAGCAATAGCTGTTGCTGGCCACTAGTGTGTTCTTTCGTTTGCAGAAAGTTGCAAAATTGAGAGAGAAAAAACAAAACCAAGTTGGCATTATTTTTAGCTCTCCTCTGATTTACATATAGTGACAGTCCTCACTTTTTCTCATGGCAACTGTCATAACTAATCAAAGGAAGAAAACGAGGCAAAGGGGAGGAACAGGGAATTGTGCCAAAGGACAATGGCAGGGTTACTGGCAGGAAGCTGAGCTGAAGGAATCCAGATAGCTTGAGGGCTTCCTGGCTCTGCTCTGCTCCAGTGCAGGAGGGGCTCCTACCGCAGCACAGAAACTCCAGTGCTGCCTAAATCAGGTCTCTCCAAGGCCAGGCATCAGTGCCCTTGGAGAAATAGTATACTAGTAAGCTTTCAGCTTCAAACCTTCCTCCAAATTACTAATATGATGGTGACTCTGGTACCTAACCCTTTAAGGGCAGGGGGTTGCTGCAATGGTGAATGATTTAACCAATTAAGTTTAAAATAGCAAGGATGACTTATTTTGCAAAATTTCATTTTACTCAGCTTCACGAGGCAGTGTCTATTAGCTTAGATCAGTAGTTGGCATACTACTGCCTCTTTTCGCACACTCTGCAAGCTAACAATGATTTTTACCTTTTTTATTTTTACGTTTTTAATAGGTTGGAAAAAAATTAAAAGAATGATCTTTCATTACAAATGAAAATTATAGTCAATTCAAATTTCAAAGTTTGTGGAAATTTGTTTTCTCTCTTATTGTATAAGTGCCTACATAATACCCTCGAATTTATCTATTGATGTGTAAAGCCTAAAATATTTACTACTTGACCCTTTACGGAAAAAGTTTGCAGATCCCTGGTTTAGAAGAGCATGGAATTTAGTGTCTGGAAGGCCTGGATTGATCTCCAAAGCTGCCATTTACTGATTCTATGACCTTGAGCAAAGTCTTTGTTGCAGTGGTAAGGATTTAGGCCTCAGTTTCCTTGTCTTTAAAATGGGCATACAAACAATGTTCAAGTTGCAGAGTTAAATAAGATAATGCATTTCATTTGCTTAATACAATGCCTATCAGATGGTAAGCAATCCACACCTTATTATTATTGTTGTTGTTTTATCATAAAGCAACTGAGAGTAAGCAAAATTGCAAAACTAGGGGAATTTTAAAGTTATATTAGAAACTGTAATAGATTCTACACTATTATACTTGGGAAATTTTAAAACTTATTTTAAAAGGCATTTTGGATTAAATAACAACAACAAAGGCTCATGCAAAATAAAATGGATAAAATTAGTAAGTCCCGTGTTAACAAAGAAGTAAAAACAGTCATACCCAGGGTGAAGAGAAAGTTGAGATTGCAAGCCATGTATCTGAATAAATCCTAACCCTCGCTTCCTCAGTCACATGCTTGCTAAATTCTGTCCAATTACTAGAGTCAGCAAAGAAAATCACAGAATTCCACAAAATTCATAAATAACTTGATGAGGAGTATTATGGAACAGATGAAAGGAAAGATTGTATTAAGCTGTAATCTTTATACTCGTACTTAGGTATGGTTCAACTGGCCATTGTTCAACTGGGCAGTCACCACAAATAGATTCTAAATCAACTCTGCTCAGAAGGCCAGGACTTACAACTTCTGAGGGCAGGACCTGAAGCAGTGCATCTCTGCAAATTTACACAGGCACAACCACAATTTGATGCACAGACAGGCCTTTAACTTTTTTTAAAAATAGCAGATTTATTCGGATAAAATTCATAGACCATATTATACACCTGCTTAAGGTATACAATTCACTGGTTTTTAGTACATTCAGAGTTGTGTTACCATCATCACAATCAATTTTAGAGCATATTCAGTACCCCCAAAATGTACCCATTAGCAGTCACCTTCCTCAGTCCCCCAGTTCCTGGTAATAACGAATCTATTTTTTATTTCTATATATTTGCCTATTCTGGACATTTCATATAAATGGAATCATACAATATGTGGTGTGTGAATGCTTTCTTTCACTCACCATAATGCTTTTGAGTTTCACTCATCTTGTAGCAGATATTAGCACTTTATGAATGTTTATTATGAGATAATTTTCCATTGTATGTATATATCACATTTTGTTTATCCATTCATCGTGGGATGGACAATTGGGGTGCCTTTAATGTGTGACCACTGGGTAAAACTTTTTGCTCTGACTGAGGCTATATACTGTTACAGCAATATTTGCCTGTCACCTTGACTGAGCTGGCCTTATGGGGCACGGGTTCCTCTTGTTGAGAGATAAGAGATGTTAATAGGACATTCAGCTGGAGCCATGAAAGGGAATCTGCAAGAATGTGCCTGAGAAATATCTAAGTAAGAGAAGGTGGTCAGCTTCTGTTCAGGGAGTCACACAGTGCTGAAGGATCACTGAATGCTGTTCATGGAGCAAAACCTGGAAACAGTTGACAAGAAATGGATAAACTGTTCACTCTGCACAAGAGGTCACAGGGAAAGCTTGGGGTCCACTTCAACCAGCTCTGTGTCTTGACAGCAGTACTCTTAGAGCCAGCCCCACGTCCCTCTGCCATGCCTGGAATGACTTTAATAACCGAGACTTTTTCTTCTGTGTTTGTAGCTGCTCATCACTTTCCTTTCCACCCACCCATTTAATAGACCTTACAAACTTAACAAAAAATAAAAATAAATTGCTGTATAGTTATATAATATTGTAGAATATAATATAATGTTGAAGTTGAAAAATATAGCTAACCCCAGGAGTTTATATTTTGTATGACACTCTTTTCACAAAGTTCAAAGACAAAATTAAACAATATATATATATACTTAGAAAATATGTTAATTTTGTCTTAACACAAAATGTATATTTTAAATATATATTATAAAACTAAATACATATGATAAATACATATGTGATAAAACTAAATATATTTGATATATATGATAAAACTAAAAAGAAAAGAGGAAATAATGAATTACCCATAATCAATTCGTGATTGTTTTTACTACCTTAAGGGGGAGGCCAAGGGTTGGAAAGGAGAGGGGCATATAGGTCATTGTAACTTATTGGTAATGTTCTTGGTTTAGGGGTGAGGGCAAAGGAGTTCATTACAAATATAGGGTGTCCCCAAAAATGTACACACACACTTTGAATAATTATAGAGGCCATGCTTATTAAAATACATTTCATTTTCAAAATTGAGCTATCGGCTGTTAAAGTGTGTATACATTTTGGGGGGGACACTCTATGTATTAATATAAAGGAGGGCTATCCATGGATTAATGCTGAGTGTCATGAACGAAAGAACATAGAAAATGAACTCAGGTTACCTAAGATTCAAACAAATAGTGACAAAGAACAATGAAAGTAATGTGCGTACATTGTAAAAATTTGGATATACATATAATATATGTAATTATAAAAGAGAAAAAGGTTTCACTGGTTATTTCGTCAGGTATAAATATTATAATTAACATTGTGTTGTTATAACTTTCCATTCCTTTCCTTATGAATCAAAAAAATTTTTTAAATTATACTAAAAAAATCACTTAATGTCAAGTTGGTAAAGTCTATGCCCTGTGGGAGCTGTTTAGGTCAGGCTACCCACTCCGGGTTCCGACCAGCCTGGCCTCAGCCCCCATCAGCCATTAGCTATTGAAGCGCAGGCGGCGGCGCACGCGGGGCGGGTCGGAGCTGGGCTCCTCTACGAACCTGACAGCCCCGCCCACCGCGCTCAGCTTCCGGGAACACCCTGGGGGCGTGTCTAAGGCGCTGGGCGGCCCTCAGCGCGAGCCCAGGTAAAAGGGGCGGGACTCGGAGGAGCCTGGCGTCGCGACGTGATGACGTCAACACCGCGCCAGGCGTGGCGTGCCCGGCGTGAGCAGCCGCCGTTCGCCGGGTTACTCCCGGCTCTCGAGCTGAGGGAGAGGGGTCCGTGCTGTCGGCCGGCCGAGATGTCACAGGCCTTCGGCGCTGTGGACGAGGACGAGGAGCTGGCGGAGGACTGTCCTGAACTGGTCCCCATTGAGGCGAAGCAAAGCGAGCAGGAGGAAAAGTCTGGCCCCGGCGCTAAGATCCCAGTCACAATTATCACCGGGTATTTAGGTAACTAACCATCCCGGTCAGAGAGCCCGTGTATCTTGGGATTCAGGGGGGCTCACAGATTTTAGGCATTCCGGCCACCGGCCAGCAGCAAGTGCCTCCGGAGGTACGGGCTGGGCCACTGGCTCCCTGATTCACACTTACCGTGTGAGACTCAACATTAACCTCGCATTTTGAAACTAGCTCTGGTTTTGCGGTCTGAAGCCCGGACCCGCCCCCAAACCACGCCCGTGACCTTTAACAATTACCTTTCTGAAGCTTATCTACCTCATTTGAAAATGCAAACCATACCGGTCACCTGTCTGAGTTTCTCCTTTGCAAAATGGGGCCGGAAATACGTATCTTGTAAGTTTATGGCCATTAAAGGATGCCCTGCCGGTAAAATGCTCCACACAAGGGGCGAGCCTAGTCAATTCCCCTTCCCCTCCAGCCCTTCCCCAGCCATTCCTGGACATACCACCTCTCTCAAACTTTTATTTTTCGTTTGTTTGAGATCTGTTTTCAAAGCACTGTAGGAGAAAGGGTAAGAATAAAAGCTCTGCCCTCCAAGACTTTTTTTTTTTTTTTTGCTTTTTAATAGTTTATTTTTATTTTCCAATTAACAGTTGACACACAATATTATGTTTCAGGTGTGCACCCCAGTGATTAGACATTAGAGACCTTACTAAGTGATCCTCCCAGCTGACACCATACCCCGTTATCAGGATATGACTGACTGTAGCCCCTGTTAATCCTCATGACTATTCTGTAACCACCGATTTCTACTTCTAACTCCCTTCACCCTTTCCACCCATCCTGCCAGCACCCATCTCTATCTATGAGTCTGTTTTTGTTCTGTTTGTTCCTTAATTTTGTTGTTTTTTTTTAGATTCAATTGTTGATAGGTATAATGTATGTATTGCCATTTTATTGTTCATATTGTTTGTTTTTTTCCTTCTTCTTAAAAAAGACCCTTTAACATTTCATGTAACATTGGGTTGGCAGTGATGTACTTCTTTGGCTTTTTTCTTGACCGGGAAGCTCATTGTATGTCCCTTGATTCTGAACGATAGCTTTGCCCGGTAGAGTAATCTTTGTTAGAGGTTCATGCTTTTCGTCACTTTAACTATTTCTTGTCGATTCCTTCTGGCCTGCAGAGTTTCTGATGAGAAATCAGCAGTCGTGTGGGGCCTCCTTTGTAGGTAACCGCTTGTTTCTTGTTGCTTTTAAGAGTCTCTCTTTGTCTTTAACCTTTTGCCTTTTAATTGTGATGTGTCTTGGTGTGGGCCTCGGGTCTTGTTTGGGACTCTGCGCTTCCTGAACTTGTGTGTCTGTTTCCTTCACCATGTTAGGGAAGTTTTAGGACTTCCATTCAGCTCCGTTTCAGGAGGCTCTGACTGCTGGTTGTTGTGTAGTGTAGTTGTAACTTCGATGTGGCTGTGGGAGGATGTGAGTGCCACATTTACCGATGACCGGAAGCAGATTGTATGTCTTTAAACTGAGGTCGTCCAAGAACGCACTGGGATACTTGCATTCACAGGTTTGTAAACATGCTACATTTCCCTGAAGGACAGTTGATGCGCTTACACTAGAGGTACTTAATTGGAAAAGTTTGAAAAGTATTATTTGAAAGCCTTACAGTTAAATAGAAGGGCTAGAATAAATACATGACCCTATTAAAAGTGTGGGGAAATGTAAAAAAAGTGAAATGATTTGGGGAAATAATACCATTCCTAGATGCTACTAGAGACCAGCACAAACTTGGTGCACCTGAGGACCTTTTACATAAAAAATATTAAATCACTGGTGTTTCTTTTTGTTTGTTTTGTAGACTATAAGCTTATTTCTGTTTTTACTCAGGACTAATTTTATAATGGAGTTTATTTTTGGTATTTTTCCAATGTTATTCAGAGATTGCTCTTCTGTGAAATGGAACAAATTCCTTGTCCAAAACAGTACAGTTTGACTTGCCCCTCTGGCCTTCTTCATTTTGCATACTGGTAGGTCAGCAGAGCATTGGAGATAATGGTCTGAAACTTAGGAATGAGGCTCATGCCAGCAACCTGTTGTTGAATCTAGGCTATAGTCTCACTGCTTATTCTTGATCATCATTTTCTATTTCTTGAAACATTGTTCCTTCTGCTTCCATCACATTTTTCTTCCAATATTTCCACCTACTTCTCTGGTTTCTCCTTTAAAAATTTCCCCTCCTCTGTCCATTCTTTGAGCTTCATACCCAGATAGTTTCTATTTTGATGTTCCACAGACATTTCAAACTCAGAATATCCAAGACTTCATGTTATCATCCACCTCAAATCCTTTTGCTCCTGTGATCCCAACCACCTAAAAACTTCCTGACTAGTCTTGAGTCCTGATGCCCTTTTAATATATTCCGTGTATTTTAGCCTTAGTGGTCTTTATTAACATCAATCTGACTGTGTCACACCCTTATGTGGTTTCCATTTGGGTTAAAGTTCAAATTCCTTAACGTGAATTACAAGGTCCTATATGGTCTGGCTCTTGACAAGCTCTCCAGCCTGCAAAACTGTGACCCAACATTGACCTACTTCTAAATGGTACCAGGAACTTCAACCCTTGTATATTCTTCTTTTTTTCTTTTTAATATATTTTTATTGATTTCAGAGAGGAAGGGAGAGGGGGAGAGAGAGAGAAACAGCAATGATGAGAGAGAATCATTGATCAGCTGCCTCCTGCCTGCTCCACACCAGGAATCGAGCCTGCAACCCAGGCATGTGCCCTGACCAGGAATCGAACGGTGACCTCCAGGTTCATAGGTCAATGCTCAACCACTGAGCCACACCAGTTAGGCCCTTGTATATTCTTCTTACTCTTATTCTTCTGGCTAGATGTCCTCTTAGGTGCTCCAGAACATCTTATACATCTATTAAATAGCATCCTGTGACATAATTGCCTCTTTATTGATCTGAATTGCCCTTCCTATACTAGTTAATGCCTTTAAGCGGCATGAAGGTAGAGACAGTTTATCTCTGTCTTGTGCTCTTTTCACCAAGGTCCAGCATAAAATCTGATCCATAGTAGCTTTTGAATGAACTACATGTTAAAGTCTTTTGCTTCATAATATAGTTAATTATTAAGCCTTTGTAATTTTATAAGATCTCTTACAACCTCCCCTTCCTTTCCATTTTCACTGCCACTACCTAGTGCAGCACTCATGTCCAGGGCCTCTTTCTTACACTTGGACTGGCTTTAAGAATTTCCTCATGTCCCTGCCTCCTCAAGGTATGTCCCTTCCATTCTATACTTCACACTTCAGTGACGTTGAGCTTCCTACATAGAGCACTCTAAACACAAGCCTTCCATCCTTCAACAGTTTTTAAAGCAATACGACCTAGAAATGTTGAAGATATTAATACCCTGATACTCAGTAAATTCCTAGAAATCTTGCAAATCCACTTCAGAAGATATGTACAAGTGCTTGTAATAACAAAACACTGGAAACAATTGAATGTCCACCAACAGAAAAATAGATAAATAAATGATATATTTATACAATTGAAATACAGTACTGTGCAGTTGGGACTTCTTTTTTCCTCTCTATGAACTTTTCTGTCTATGGCTCACGAGACAAATGTTTTTCTTCTACTTCAGCTGAACATATTAGGTTTAATATGCCACCTACTGGATAAAGTTAGTGTAGCTTTATGAGTTTATCTTTCTAAAGACTGAATATTCTGTCTTTTGTTATTTCCTACATCCAGTCTTTATTTTGTGTGTGTGATGCATATATATAAAATCAATTTTATAGGTTGCTTTAAGCATACTAAAAGTAGACATATAGTCAGTTTGAATTGGTGTCTGGTTAATGATGGATGTTGAAATAAAAGGTCTTTATATGTAAGTTTTAGGGAATAAAATCATATATTCTTGGCTAAGAAACATTATCATCATGCAAAAGGATTTAAATATTATATAAACTACATGAGTACTTTATTCTTTGGAAGCCATTAGTTCAATATTTTTTTATTTAATAGAAAGTTTTAAAGCTCTTGTATTAATTGTATTATAAATTATATAGAAGGCATATTATTTTTGTCATAATGAGATTGAAGAAATCTGTTTGATCCAACTTACAGGAGTATTTATAAAATGTTATGTCAACAAAACATTTTAATACTTTTCAAAGGGTACTTTAATCTTCCTCTGGAATAAACTTGATTAAATAATATTTTTAAAACCATTGTGACTCTATCTTTTTGTATCTTTAAATTTTGTTATTTTATAAGATCTACAAAATGTATTTTATAGGTGCTGGGAAGACAACACTTCTGAACTATATTTTGACAGAGCAACACAGTAAAAGAGTTGCAGTTATTTTAAACGAATTTGGGGAAGGTAAGTCAAGTTCAACAAATGCTATGCTGCAAGAATTTGTAAGATAGTTCATTCCACTTGTGACTTGGTAGTCCATATTTAAAAATGAAAATGCAACGCATTATAATGTGAATACATTGATTTGGATAGTTTTGGAAGAATGAGATTAATTTCTGTCAAGTTTTATTTTGGACAGATTTTGAATACTGAAATTAGATAGTTTCTATAAAATTTTATTTTGTATAACTTTCACATTCATATCAATGGAATTAAATTTTTACATGAAATAAATTACTCCAGAAGTAAAAATCTATGATATATGATATGAAAGAAAGTTCTTTCAGGAACTAGAAAGATACTTTTGTACTGATTATATTGTTTACTATCGACTTTTGAAAAATTTTAAAATGCTTCATTTATTGTAAGGTTTCCTAGCTGAATGTTTATCAGCAAAGCAATTAAAACTGAAGATTTTAAAAATACGTTGAACATATGGTCTTCATCTTCAGAAAACTTCAATTACCAGTGAAAATACATGCATTAAACATTCCATTTTTTGTCTTTAATGTTGAACTGTAGTTTTAAAAAAATCTATACAGCAGTATAAAACACAGTTCTTTATTACTTTTATACGTTTTTCTTCTTAAGTGTGAATTTTAATAAAGGCTCAGTTTAAGCCAAAAAATGTAACTTCTGTGGGATATTTCATAAGGTATACTGTTTTTTCTGTTGTAAATTAGTAAAAGAGCTAGTTTTTATGAACAGGATGGGAGGCCTGTCATTTAACTGTGGCTTCTGGTTCCAGTAAACTAAAGAGAAAAGTCCTGTCAGACAAAATTAAAATCCCAAGATTTTTAAATCACAATCATATATTCTGGCTTCTTATTAACTGATCTTTTGGATATTGTTAACATTATTTCTTACTACTTTTCTTCATTCTTTCTGGGTCATTTCCACAATTTGTTCTTTACAGCATTCATAATACTTTCCTTCACATTTTATTGATGTTCTCTACACCCTGAATTCTGTGGCAACCCCTTTCAAAGCTCTTTTTCAGCTCCTAACTGAAATATAAACAAAAAATATATGAATGAAAAAAAATTTTTTTGGCTGTTTGTGTTACTGGACATTTAGAACTCTTTCCTGGCTTTGGTATATTTCTTTATTGGAGAAAAAATAAGACTTTTAAAAACAATTCTTATATGATTCTTATGTGTATAAAAATCTCAAATATATTTTTTCTCAAGTAAGCATTGCTAGGAAACTAAATTTAATATTTAAGTGAGCACATTGATTCCCTGGTTAAGCAAACTTCCTCAAATGAACCAAGGTTTTTACTCACATTGGGAATACTGAGTAGACTGTCTAATAGAAACAAAAACAATTTAGAGGAAGAATGAAAAGAAAAATATAGATAAGGACCTTAAGAGGTTGAAGGGCTTATGAAAACTAATATTTAAAACATTATCTAGAAAGTTGACCACAAACAAGAAAGAGTGCCATGGTATGATTCATTAATTTTGGACTTGTCTCCTTAGGGACTTAAATCCTTTGTAAGAAATGAAAGCTAAAATAAGCTGGAGTTAATATAGATTAAGATAAGGAGGCTGCATGAGTAGAATAGAATAAAAATTATAAAATGCATTTTTTGCTTTGAATTCTCCGTTATTGAGTATCAATTGTATATATACTAGTGGCCAGATGCAGAGATTCGTGCACATTTAAAGGAAATTAATTAGAAGAAATATTTTAATATTGCTATTCGCCCTTTCTCTATAATAGAAGTGTCAGAGATGAGAGGAAATTAGTAAAATGTATATGAAAATAATGTATAAATTGATTAATAAATAGCAACATGATATAACAACAAAGACATATAAAAACAACAAAAACATGATATAAAAACAATATTGATAAAAACAGTGACTAATAAATTGATTAAACTTATTCTAATATCTCCCTGTGTACCACATTAAGAGTAAAAACACTTTCAGAGTACCTGACTAATTTCCCTTGTGATGAAGTATTTACAACTTTAATGTCACACGCTCTTCAAACTCAAGCGAAAGCAACATATAACTGACCATGTCCCAAAATGGGTTCAGGTAGGAGTATTCCTATTCTGTCTGGATTGCTGCCAGCGAGAGCTTTATATGTATCGCACATGCACGAGTCAACTAGAGGCCCAGTGCACGAAAATTCGTGCACTCGGAGTCCCTCAGCCCAGCCTGTACCCTCTCGCAGTCCAGGAACCCTCAGGGAATGTCTGACTGATGGCTTAGGCCCGCTCCCCACGGGACATCCTTAGCACTGCCGTGGAGGCAGGAGAAGCTCCCGCCAACGCCACTGCTCTTGCCAGCTGTGAGCCTGGCTTCTGGCTGAGCAGAGCTCCCCCTGTGGGAGCACACTGACCACCAGGGGGCAGCTCCTGCATTGAGTGTCTGCCCCCCTGGTGGTCAGTGCGCATCATAGCGACCAGTCATCTGCCATTCAGTCAATTTGCATATTAGCTTTTTATTATATAGGATTGCCAGTGCACATCATATGTACCAGCTAGTCAGTCGGACAGTCGGTCACTTAGCCTTTTATATATATAGGTGGGGGTTTTTTTGGTTGCTAGTGAGCATAATCTAAAGAGTACTTTTTATTAATTATTTCAGGAAGTGCAGTGGAGAAATCTTTAGCTGTGAGCCAAGGTGGAGAGCTCTACGAAGAATGGCTGGAACTTAGAAATGGTTGCCTGTGCTGTTCAGTAAAGTGAGGAATGTGTTTACAGTATGCTTGTTGGTTTACTGTAAATGTTAACTGATTATATTTCTAGCTTTGATTTTCTTGTGTAATTTTACTGAATTTACACAGTCTGCTTCATTGTATTTTCAAATAGAAAATAGACTTAAAGTGTTTCTTGCTATCTTATTTCTTTTTCTACATGCTCTAATACTTTGGTCCTTTTATTGAGTTTTTTTTTGATATCAGGGTTTATTTAATCTCTGTGGTGCATGAAAGTCTCATTTTATCTGTGAAAAATGGCCTGAGTTTAATAAGTCATTGGTCTTTGTTCCAAGACTGCATCCTCTAAAAACAAAAATGAATGACTATTTAAAAAAAAGAGAAAATCCTCACATTATTTTCCACCAGTTATAGTTCTTTCCAAGGACTATCTATTTTATTCACTAATATACCACAGATCTTAGAAAAGGACACATAGCAGTCACTCAAGTATTTGTTGAGTGAATTAGGAAAATTAACAACTGCACTGTGAGTTTTGTATATTCTAGTGAATTAAATTTCTTCTACATCATTTACTATCTTAGGTGTTTGACTTTGAGTCAAATGTATTAACAAGGCTAAAGTCATAATAGATTTTCTTAAACAACCAAAATGCATCTATTAATTATTTTCTTGTACTTTTTATGTTATAAGGAAAAAAACCTGGTACTCTAATTTAAAACAGAGATAAATGGTATTTACTAGTAGTATCCTTCTAGCTGTTATATTAAACTACTGTAATTCACAAATTTATTATTATTTTGGATGTTGACTTTTTTCAAAAGATATAAAAATAATAGATTCTGACTTATTTTATAGTCAGGTATAACAAACATTTCCTCTGCTTTTAATTTTAGTAAAATTAAGTATTAACTTATCATGTATTTGATTTCTTTTTATTTATCAGTGTATATGCATCTATTTTTTCCCTTCACTGGTAAATATTGGATGGACATTTTGTTAGAAGTTTGGGAGTGAGTTAAATTTTCACATGCCTAAAGATATTTTTGTCTCAGATTGCTGAATATATTTTTTAATTTTTGTAATGATTGCTTTAAAATATTTAGGCCAATACCTAATAGTATATTTTGGTATTCTCCAGGGACAATGGTCTTAGAGCTATTGAGAATTTGATGCAGAAGAAGGGGAAATTTGATTACATACTGTTAGAGACCACGGGATTAGCAGATCCTGGTAAGAAACAGTATTATTAGTAACCATAATATAGTTCTTAAATATTTTAAAATAAATATACTAGAGAAATCTCTAAAATGAGTTTTAAAGCTTTATTCTAGATTTAAAAACATTTTTTTGGTTAAGAGGAAAAATATGTGTTGTCATGTTCTTTAGAAGATGAATCACAATCAAAGTACTTAGTACTTTTAATCTGAAAATAGAATTTGAAGTTTTATTGATTGTTTCAGGGTTTTTAGTAGAAACAAAAATTGTTAAAAATATGGAAATTTAGGAAAAATAGAATCATTTTACTTTTAAGTTTATATTTGATTAGTTATACCCTCGCAAGATCTTACTAGTATTTCTGATTATTTCCAATCCAGTTTTCTTAGAGGGTCATTTGTAGCTACTCAAGAGCTTTTGGATTCTAATTTTCACAATACTTATTCCTATAAATTATTGTTAGCATTTTGTTTTTCTGCTACTAAACTTAAAATAATTTTGGGGGTAAATCCATAATAATAAAAGGGTAATATGCTAATTAGACCGGACATCATTCCGGACATCCTTCCAGATGAAGCCAGGGCCAAAGGGAAGCTTGGGTTCTGGGTGCTGGTGGGCAGCCGGAGGGAAGCCAGCCCGGGTCCCGGGTGCCGGCAGGCGACCAGAGGGAAGCCAGTCTGGGTCCTGGGTGCCAGAGGGAAGCCAGTGCTGGCAGCGGGGGAAGGAAGGCCTATTCTTACAGGAATTTCGTGCATCGGGTCTCTAATACTATTAATAAGGTGTAGAGTTAAACCAAGCCTTTCTCCTGGTATAGATTGGTTATTCATGAAATTTTTACCTTTGAATGGAATTATATATAAACTTCCCTATTGAAAGCTGCTACACAAAGTCTACCTGTTTCTGTCAGTGGGTTTATTTCCTTCTTACCCAAATAACTTTTTAAAAATATATATGTTTTATTTTTTTAGAGAGAGAGAGAGAAACATCAATGTGAGAGAGAAACATTGATTTGTTGCCTCCCATACGCACCTGACCTAGGATCGAACCAGCAACCTAGGTATGTGCCCTGCCCAGGAATCTAACTGGCAGTCTTTCAATGTATAAGATGATGCTCCAACCAACTGAGCCACACCGGCCAGGGTTCCCAAATAACTTTTAGGTAACATTTTTATTCCTACTTTGCAGAACCTTTTCCAAGTCCAACTCATACCATTTTGTTTTGAAAGTCTGATCTATACCATTATTTCTTTTTGATCTGGATCTATGGCATTGGACCATAAAACTATATTAAAGTAAGGTTTGGGGATAATTTATTAAAAGGGTCATAATTATTTAAAAGAAATATTGTAGTATACTGAAGGTTCAAACGTAATAAATGGCATTATACTTAGAAGTATTATATAATAACATTGCCCTCATGTTTTCAAACTAGTATTGAATGGGCTGTTTTGGTCCTTATGGAAGGCCTGTGTTTTTTATACATTTCATACATTTCCAATAGGTTTGACCAATGATACAACTTGAATTATTACATTAGTGTTAAATATTAAATTTACTTAAATCTAGAAAGATAGGAAAATATATGCCTCTTTTTAAAATAGCAAATATCAGTATCTTTCATTGTAACACTAGAAAAACTTGTAACTTTTTTTTTTGAAAACTAGGTCTATGTGACATTCTTTTATTTTTAAAATATACTTTTAAAAACATGTTTTTACAAAATATTTTTATTGATTTCAAAGAGGAAGAGGAAGGGAGTGAGAGACAGAAACATCAATGATGAGAGAGAATCATTGATTGACTGCCTCCTGCATGCTCCCTACTGGGGATTGAACCCGCAACATGGGCATGTGCCCTTGACTGGAATTGAACCCAGGACCTTCAGTCCATAGGCTGATGCTCTACCCACTGAGCCAAACCAGCTAGGGCCTCTTGTAACTTTCCTTTGAGAGTAGATGAGTTTGATAAAACATCATTCAGCTTTTCAGAGGAAGAAAGAAAAGTTAAAAATCTCAGATAAAACTTTTGTACAAATTATAGATATAAATGGGTTAATGTTTCTTCTAACTTTTTTTTAGAATAATAATTTTTATTCTTTGGGTAAAAATTAAACATTCATTATTTTTAAAAATTAAAGAATACCTAAGAAAATATGAAGTTTAAAATAAAATCATCCTGTGTTTCAGTACATTGAAATTCAAGTAGGTAAATTTCATTCCTAGGATTTCTCGGTGCCGAGCTACTCACTATGGTTGAATGATAGTATTGGCCTCAGTTAGGAGTTTGTGAAAGGAGCAGATTCTTTTTTTTATTTAATACTAGGAGTCCAGTGCACGAATTCATACACCTTGAAAGGAACTGGGCCCCAAGGCTGCAGTGGGCACGGGGGCAGGTCTCGGCCCATCCTCCGCGCCCCTGCCCAGCCCCTCCCGCCGCAGCCCACCTGCTGACAGCACTGAGCGATTGGGGTTGGCGCCAGCAGCGGGTGCGAGCGGGGCCATCACCAGCAGCTGGTGTGAGAAGCGGCTGCTGGCCCCAATTGCCCCTCAGGAGCAGGGGGGGGGGGAGAAGCCCTGAGGGATGATCAGGGCCGGCAGCCGCTGCTCCCACCCGCTGACAGCGCTGAACGATCGGGGCCAGTGCGGGGCGCTGGCAACGAGTGCGAGCAATGGCTCCAGCGCTGGCAACTGGTGCAAGCGGGGCAGGCACTGGCAGCAGGTGCGAGCGCCGGGCAGGACTGCAGCACGTGGGAGCAAAGAATTTTCAGTAACCACCAGAGGCTCTCCCTGATGACAGTGACCGGCGCCCCATTTTGGTCTGGCGCCCCAGTTCACCTGCTCCACCATCTCACTAAGGCCAATGCCCGCCATGTTCCACGCTCTGCCGCCTGCTGCCGATGCCTGCCATGTTCTACACATGCCCCCTGGTGATCAGCGCACGTCATAGTGACCGGTTGTTCCGCCGTTCGGTCTATTTGCATATTAGAGTTTTCTATATATAGATATTTTTATTGATTTCAGAGAGGAAGGAAGAGGGAGAGACAGAAACATCAATGATGAGAGAGAATCATTGATTGGCTGCCTCCTGCACACCCCCTACTGGGGATCAAGCATGCAACCAGGGCATGTGCTCTGGACTAGAATCAAACCTGGGACCCTTCAGTCCGCAGGCTAATGCTCTACCCACTGAGCCAAACCAGTTAGGGCCAAAAAGCAGATTCTTGAACCCCATCACAGATCTACTGATTCAGAATCTCTAAGGGTGGGGCCTAGCAACCTCCAGGTGATTCTTATCTATATTTATAAAAGCCAAGCGACCAGAAAAACCTGGAATGACCGGAATGCACTGCAGCAGCCAACTGGCCTGATCAGGACCCTGATTGAACCCCCAAACTTCCCACGGCCCCTACCCCCAGCTGGACATGCCCCTGATTGCCCCCCCACCCCAGATCAGGGTGGGGCTTGCCGGCCAACCTCCTGGTCCCTCCCCTGGCCAGCAGGCCCTGATTGCCCAATTGGGGCCAGGGAACCGGGGGTGGGTGGCAGCAGATGTGAGTGGTGAGGGAAGGAGGAGGGGGGAAGTGGGGAATTGCACGGTGGCAGCTCGTGGGCGGCGAAGGAAGGAAGGGGCGGGGAGGTGGGAAATCTGATCGGCCCTGATCGCCAGCCAGGCCTAAGGACCCCACCCATGCACAATTTCGTGCACTGTGCCTCTAGTAAATTCATAAGTCTAGGAAGCCCTGTTCTATGCACTTCTGAAAACTGTATAAATATGCAGAAATATTTTATAAAATGGGATCTCATTCCTTGTGCTATTCTGAAATAACTAGAGGCTCAGTGCACGAACTCGTGCACGGATGGGGTCCAGCTGGCCCCCCCCCGGATTGGGGTGAGTGGGGCCATTTGGGGGAGGGGCCTTTCGGGGGGAGGGTCTGTGGGTAGTTGGAGGGATGGCCCCGCCCCCTGGACAAACTCCCGGTCGAGGGGGCAATTTGCATATTAGCCTTTTATTATGTAGGATTATTTAGTTTTACTTGAATTTAAAAGAAGTGAAGGAATTGCTGAATATCAGGTAAATGCTTCTTGATTGCAAAAGATGTGAATTAAGTAAAAAGGAAAAGATTTTAAAGAACACAAACAAATTGGACAAGTTGTTTTTTAAACTACACATTTCAATTTTGAGAGCATTATCTATTGGCTCTCTGGAATAAAAGATGAGGGAATTATACCCTTCAACTTTTTCCCACCTCCTGGTTTAGGTTTATTGTATTCTGTGCTATGTTGTCAAGGTTTCTAATATTTACATTCTGTTCTACTTTATTTAGTTTTCTTTTTAAGCAGTTTTAGTTCTCATTACCAGTATTGTGGCTTCTCATTCCTTAGTTGATCATTCTCTTGATTGACTGAATTTCATGGTCAGGTTATGTTTTCAAGCTATAGGTGCTGTATAACCTGAGTTTTTGCATACTTAATTGCCTGAGAATACTTGTGTTTTGTTTTTCTACTTGAAGGATTACTTGGCTAGGTTCAAGATTTTCAGATCACAAATTTTTTTCCTCAGAACTTAGCAAATGTAGCTCCAAAATCTCAGTATTTTTTTGATTGGTTGAATCTCCTTGTACAGAATTTTCTTTTTATTTCATGAGGAAGGATTTGTCAATGCTCTATTTTTTGAGTTTCAACGCTTGTTGTTTCCTTCAATGTTTGAGAATGTCTGCCTGTTGTTTTATTCTCAAAAGACTACTTGGCTAAAGGCAATATTTTTAGGGAAAATTTTCATTAGAACTTTCTGGTCATTATTTTATTATATTGGGGCAATGAATGTTGCTGTAGAAAAGTCTGAGTTTTTTTTCTGCCTCCTTGAAAGTGACTTGCTTTTTCATCCAAAATGCCTGAAAAATGTAATTTTTAAAAAAACATTTTATTGATTTCTTACAGAGAGGAAGGGAGAGGGATAGAGAGTTAGAAACATCGATGAGAGAGAAACATCGATCAGCTGCCTCCTGCACACTCCCTACTGGGTATGTGCCTGCAACCAAGGTACATGCTCTTGACTGGAATCGAACCTGGGACCCTTGAGCCCGCAGGCCGACGCTCTATCCATTGAGCCAAACCGGTTAGGGCAAAATGTAATTTTTGAAGTTCAGTAATATACTCTACCCATTTTACTTACATTTGTTTTTTTTTCTCCTGAGCTCCAGTTTGAAAACTGGGTATTGTTCGGAGTAGGGGGGAAGGGGAGACTGAGAGTGCTAGATGGACAACGTGACTTTTAGGCTCAGCTCTCTGGAAATCCAAGTGCTTTTAAAAAAATTTTTATTCCTTGCATTGCTGAATTCCAATATATTAGTGAATAATATACCACAATTTATTTATCCACTCAATTTTTTATTAAATTTATTTGGGTGGTGCTGGTTAATAAAATTTTACAGGTTTCAGATGGACAGTTCTGTAACACTTCATCTGTACACGGTATTCCCAAGTCAAGTCTCTGTCCATCACCATTTATCCAAGTGCACCCCCCTCCTGGGTTTGCTCTAATTACTCATGAGTATATGTCGCATACCTTGTGTGGGGACATCCTTGAGCTTAAGACCTTTCACTTCATTTTACTCTGAGCCCTAGAAAGTGACTCCCTCCCCCACAAATGTGCAGATGACAGGAAACTTTTACCTTTGAAATTTTTTGTTGTTGACTTTTTCCATATTGCTTATTCCTCCTTCAGTTTTTCTTGTCATTTTGAAAGCTATTTCTGTTAAGTGTTAGGACTTTGTAAACTAGTTCCTTATAACCTCTTACTGGGTGTGGGAGTAGAATTAAGAACTATCATAAGTCACATAGAACTTTCTGTTTCTTATTTTAACCACCACTCTTCAAAACTTAGGGCAGGAGGTTGTGTATTTATTTGCTGCTGCCAAAATCTGATTTTTAAATTTTTATCTTATTTTTCATTTTGTTAGGTTTTGAAAAGGGAGATTCTATAATCTAAATCAGGATTTCTTAACCTTTGCACAAATGACATTTTGGGCTAGATGATTCTTTGTTGTAGGAGACTGTCTTGTGCATTGTAGGATGTTTAATAGCATTCCTGGTTTCTACCCACTACATGCCAGTAGCAGTACCCTAGAAAAGACAACTAAAAATATCTCCAGACATTGCCAAATGTTCCCTGGGGGAGAAAAATCACTCTGGTTTGAGAACCACTGACTAACTTCATTCTCTCATCTCTTCTTCTCCTAAACTCCTGCATCTAAATTTGAAATAGTTCTTTCTTGTGTAGCCTGGTAAGTATTATACCACAGATACCCATCCGATTTTTATTAAAAGCTCTAATATAGGGGTGGGCAAACCACAATGGGTTCTTAAACTGGACCGGAGGGCCGGAACAAAAGCATGGATGGAGTGTTTGTGTGAACTAATATAAATTCAAAGTAAACATCATTACATAAAAGGGTACGGTCTTTTTTTTTTTTAGTTTTATTCATTTCAAACGGGCCGGATCTGGCCTGCGGGCCGTAGTTTGCCCACGGCTGCGAGTCTAATACATTCTTGTAGTTCAACTTAACACTAGGGAGAGCCTAACTATCGAGGACTTATAAGCTATCTGAATAGAAATTAGTGAATTTTTTAAAAATGAAGATGATTTATGTATAATGTTAGGAATTATACTAAGTTGAAAAAATTAATACTTTTTTATGATTTATTGTTTGGAGTAGTGATACTCACAATAGACTTACTTTTTTCCCCCTCATTAATTAAAATCATGTTGTTAGCCAAGTAAGTGAAGAAAATTTGTATTGGCAATTCAGTTGTTTCCCATTTAGGAGACTGACATTCTCCAGTTCTAAGCTAAATAATTGTCATGGTAAAGTAATTTCCTTGAAAGGGACAGACATTGATTCAGCCCCTGTTACTCACAAATCCTATTTCAGTCAAATTGGAAAACTATTAAGTTTTTGGGGAAAAAATCAATAGGTATCAGGAAACCATTAGATCTTGGGGCCCTTGCTATATCTTGCATGAGTAATCATTGTAAACAGCTGACAGGTATTTCATTGTTGACACAGAGTGATGCTTGGGGGACCACATCTCGTCAGGGTAGGTGGACAGTTTTAGACATTGGAACAAGTTCGGTTATCCTTGTTTTCCCCCAGTACTCATTCTTTTAGACAGCCCTGTCACTAACTGGACCTGTGATGCTTTGAAAGATCAAATACTTTCTTTGCTGTCAATTTTCTTTTTCTTGTGTTGTGGCAAACTAATCAGGGTGTGTGGATTGGTACTGAACCAGTTTCTGTTAAAAACAAGTTTTAATTTCTTATTTAGAAATTATTTTTCCTCAAACCCAGATTTTATATCAGTATTAAATAAATAGTGTAAGGATTTCTTGTTGTTCTTTTTCTTCTATGGAACTTACAAATATTGTTTTTTTGACAAGTGATTTAGGAATTATCTATGTTTTCTTTTGCTTTCCTTTAGAGATATAATTTAGTATTTTTGAACTGTATGATTATTATTTTCAGGAGAGACAAAATAAAAATACGTTCTTTGTGCACACAGCCATATTGCTCAAATTATTTGATAATATCTGTTGGTAAATTATTATATCATTGCTAGAAGCTTGGTGTTGGGTTTATTATTTGATAAAAGTTGGTCTATTGTTTTTTAAGATACTAGTAAAGGGAGAGGGGAAGAAATGGATATAGATAGTAAAAGGTTCTATCACTATAATTCCCATAAGATTGGAAACCCATATTTAATTTGTGTATGTGTTTGCCCGCTTATTTTGTTGGGGCAAATTAAAACATTACAGATAGAATTGTGTTTCTCAGTGTGGAGAAATATTTTTAGTTGATGACTATTTATATTTTCAGGTGCTGTAGCTTCTATGTTTTGGATTGATGATGAATTAGGGGTTGATATTTATCTTGATGGTAAGTTTAAATAAGAATTTTGTTTTGTTTTCAAGTAAAATATTGTATGGTTAAGATGATTTTTGTTCTTTCATGTTGTGATTTTAATTCCTTACATTCTTACTCTTTTTAAACTTGTTTAGTTTGATGATGAAGAAAGTCTTTGTTCATACAAATTCTAATGCCCCAGACAATGGTAGAATTAGATGTCAGATATTTTGTTTATTTTTTATTTCATTTTATTTTTTTGGATGTCAGATCTTAATCTCAACTCCCAATTTAGTGCTTCGACTAAGAGTTTCCTTTCAAAATACTAGGTTGATTTCCTATATCCTCTGTTGTTTGATTTATGTCTTATTATGTGTTGTCTGCCTCTCCTCTGTTGTGTCCTACCCCTTTCCCCACATCTCTTCACCTTTTTTTAAACCAGGTCTTTCATAGACTAAGCGGTGAAATCATTTAAGAATCATTGAAGCTAGACCCTGTTATTTGGCTCTAATATTTGTGGCATACAGCTGGTTGAATTATTTAGGCATCAACAAATTCATTCTACTGTTATCCTATGAAAAAGTTATCTAGCATATAAATTCAGAGATTGTCAAACTAACTGATCATTTGGAGATTTAGGCTCATATTATGTATAACATTTGTGTGAGTTAGATTTAGTGAGAGATTATAGGGGTAAGATATCCTAAGACATCTCAGGTTTATTAAACAATAATTTAAATGTTAAGATTCTCAAATTTGATTATGTGAAAATAAACTAGAAATAACCTGTCTTGTATAATTTGTTACATTTTACTTTATATGATGAAATTAAAATTTGTCTCATAATATTTTGGATTATAAGCTAAAAAGCTTGTTTATTTAATTTAAAAATTTTATTTATTTTATATTCTGTCTAATACCTTAAAATAGTGCTGGAGACTCAGTACACATTTGAAAATGCATGCACTTATTAATGGAATTGAATTAAATTGCAGCCTTGGCAAGAGAAAAATATACTTTATTGAGTCACATTTATATGCTGAAATAGATTAGTTTTAATTTTTATTCTCAAGTATAAAGGTGATTAAATGATTTATTCTTTATAGGTATCATAACTGTTGTGGACTCAAAATATGGATTAAAAGTAAGTTGAAAGGTTGCTAGGAGTTGCTAATTATTTGTTAAGAGCTGGGTATGTGGGCATTGATTATATTATTTTCTCTGCATTTGTGTCTGTTTGAAAATTTCCTTGACAAAATCTTTTTTATTTTTAAGTATCCCAAACAATAGATAAAATTTGTGTGTTTTTAAATTATTATTTTGTGCTTTTGAATTAAATATTTTCTATTACTTTGGCTTGATGTGATAAAAGTTGGAGGTATAATATTTTGTAATAAGGATATTACAGGATAAAGTTTGGGTGTGTATAACTCCTCAGTAGGGTTCAACCCCAATGTTGATAAGTTTTTCTGATTGATAGAGGAAACTGAGCTTGATAAAGCATATGAGAGCTTATTTTTCTTGTTAAACTGCAATGCTGTAGGTAATTGAGCTTTAAAAAACAATACTGCTTCACCCTATTTTCAAGAAACCAGGATTTATACATAGTTTTAGTGAAGAGCAGCTCTTCATTAAAAGGCATCCTCCTCTGAATGTTTTTGGTACCACCAAGGTCCTCAGATGCACGTTAATGGGCTTCAATTTATAAAACGCACTTAGCAAGATTTTAAAAAGTAATCTTTGTAATACTTTAAGCAATTTAAAAAAAGGCAAAAAAAAATTTTTTTCATGTAGTCTATCAAAATGTAAAAAAAAAAAAAAAAAGATTTTAAAAAGTATGTTGTTACATAAAGTAAAATCATGTTTCTCAACCTTCCAAGTGAAAGAAGAGAATAAAGTTATTCTCCATCTCACAGTTCCAATCTGGGGATATGGATAGTGCCCAGTATAATAATTTTTTAAAAGTTTAAATTTAACGTTTAACAATTTATGTCTGTTTTCTGTATTCTGTCCTACAATATATCTAAACATGTTAATTTGAAAAATTTGTTTTTCTTCCAAACCTTTATTAAAATGATGCTCTAGAAATCTATGGCAGTCTTATCAAATGGTTATCAATACCCTTTCTCTGGCTCTTCAATTCCCTCAGGGGTAGAGCACCCTAATTTGAGAAGTTTGGGAGATAATTCCTTTTTAGATTTTTAAGTCCAAATTTATTAATAATAGTCCTAAGAATCAAAGTAAGATCCCAGATATTACAGTTTTACTCAGAAAAATTCTGACTGTTCTGGAATCTAACATTTCTAGCAAAACGTTGATGAAGAAATAAAAAAAAAAAGCCAACCCTCAAATTCTTCATTCTGAATGATTATTTCTGGCATGTTTAAATTCATTTCCTATATAAATTTTTAGCCAAATTTGGGATTTTATGGGATAGATAGCAGTTAACATTTAATTGTTTTATTGATAGACTTAAAGTGCCATACCTAAAGTCAAACTCTTTATGTATTTATGATTATAAGAATAATTTTATGTGTATATTTGGATATGGAGAGGAGTTAAGTAGAATCTATTATCGGTGTGATGGAGGCCAGAAAATCAAAGCAGCATTCTGAATAATGCAAACACAGTAAACGTTTAACCCCCTGCCACCTTGATAAAACCTCTTAAATTATTAAATCAATATACCTACATAAAACTGACATACTGTCAGGATAATGGAAACTTTAGATTTTCTAAGTCAGATGCCAGATAAATAACTTTTCCTTTATATAAAGAATTTGCCAACTTGTCCAATTCCTCGGGTTGCAAAGCTTGACCTCAGTAGCTGCTTGTGATTCAGAGAATTCTGAAGCAGTACAAGTAATGACACTTGGATAATGGGCAGCAATTTAAGGGTGTCATGCTTCACAGAGCCAGCCCATCACAAGTAAAGCTGAAAAATGGTACCCTGTGGCCAGCCAGCCAAATTGAAACTGAAGTGGTAATTGATATCATGGGCTATCACCCTAATGGGATTGTCACCCATTGATCTGAAATATTCATTTTTTAATCATGGGCAAAGAATTGGACAACTTCAATGACAGCTCTCTATTCTTAGGACTTGACACCGAGGCTACTGACATTGTTCTTTTCAGTTCTACAAATGTGACAGCATTTAATGCAATAAAATCAATGAATGAAGTTACAGAGAAAAGGTCAAGGAAGAGGTTTCTTGTTGGTTCTTTTGTCATATTGCACAAGCTGTTGAAACAATTCAGACAGAAAACAGTTTGGCTTGGAAAAGACCAGCAAAATAAGTAGACTGACATTATGCAATATCGTTTTTTAAAAGCTAAAATAGTGTTAGATTTATAACCGATCCATTGGAAAGAAATGCCTGCTGCTTTTTTTTTTTTTTTAATGTCATCTGACATCTTTGACACTAGATTTATTTCCACTTTGGTCAACAACAGTGTTTTCTTTCCTTTTTTTTAAATTTAAAAAATGCAGCTTGTTTCTATTTCTGCAGAAAAGGATACCCTTACTGAAGTTGTGCCTACAATGGTGTTATTTAAAAGGGTTCCTTTCTTATGGTATTTTAAGTTATAGGGTTGAACCTTAATCTTTTGGATATGTTGGATTAATTAGCACCAAAATTATTTTTTGTCTTTTTTGAAATATAAGCAAAAGCCACAGTCTTTAAGCAGAGATGAGGATTCCTTTGGGGAGGTATATATATGTGTGTGTGTGTGTGTGTGTGTGTGGGTGTGTGTGTGTGTGTGTGTGTATATTTTTGCTAAAAAATTTTTTCTTCCTTGCCTGTACAGTAGAATAGAATGTCAAAATGTCCATTTTTTAAACCTTATAAATGGAAGTCATTTGACTTAATGGTGTATAAGCAGATATTAGAGAATGTCCTTTTGAATAGCAGACATTGGTTTTAGTCATTTTCTAGAGTTGTCTTGGGGAGGTGGGAGGTTGCATAAGGGAAATGTTAGGCTGATATACAGAGAAAATAAATGTTAGTGTGCATTTATTATTTCTTTATGTTTGTATAGCCTTCATATGTGCATAGAACAGGGTATTTATCTCTTCGGCTAAAATATGATTATTACATGTCATATTCTTAACAGAGTTGTATGTGTTGGCAGATTTTTATTTTGGAGAGATGTGGTTTTTTTTTAATGTTTTTATTGATTTCAAAGAGAGGGAGGGAGAGAGGTAGAAATATTGATTGGCTGCCTCCTGCATGCCCCCTCACTGGGGAATAAGCCCGTAACCCTGGGCATGTGCCCTGACCAGGAATCCAATGGGTGACCTCTTGGTGCATGGACAACCCACAGTACACGGAACCCACTGGCTGGGCTATTTTGGAGAGTTGTAGCCTTTTTATATGTGATACTTCTGGACTGCCTAGAGGTAGTAAAATAAATATAGCTTTGAGTGAGGATTTCTAATTTTCTTGAGAAGTAAATGCATTAAAAACAAGAGTTACTTTGTGAAACTACTATTAATTCTGTTTAGGTCTGAAATTCAAAACTGGTTTCTAATTTTCTTGCCAAATCTTTTTTATACTACACCAGCTCACAGCCAATAGCCCCAAATTTATATGTAAACAAAGCCTCCAAAAGGTCAACAATCTGATGTTTTCAAAAATAATTTAAAAGAACTTAAGTATTACAGGATCATTCAGGAACGGATGACTTGCTAAAAATACATCTTTACTGAATAGATTTACTACTGAATAGAAAGGGATTTGTTGCTTCATGTTATATAAAATTTTTCAAATAACATTCATGTACCTGTCAACAAATAGAGGGTGTTAATTAGAATTCATTTAACAGATACTTGTTAAGCCTGGATGTGAGGTTCTCTTTCCAGGATGGTAATAGCCTTATTCTCTAGAGGACACAATGATAGGATTTGTTAGAGCCTCAGGGCAAGAATAATTGTCAAAAATAGTAAACTTGGTCTTTTGGCAAGGAACAATTTTTGCTACAATATTCTTCAAGTTCTATGACTTCCATGATTTGAATGGGCCTGCAGTTAAATTTATAGCGTTGTACCTAAAGTGAAAATCAGTACATCATTACTGTAGTTTTAGTTTAGTCTTATTTCCTCCAAAATAGAATTTGGCAAACTTTTAGAAGAAAAACACTTTTCTCTATAGACTTAACCAATACTGTTAAATAAAATTATTAATAGTTTGCTCTTAGGTTTCAAACTATTCAAATATCTTAATGATCTGCCTCTCCATGAATTGTGAAACTGGTTTGATGAAATAATTTTTTTAGAAAATGTGCTGCCAGAGCAAAGATGGTGAAGTAATTTTGAATGTAATTTTTAGGTCATCTTTATGTATATATTCTTATGTGATTATTAACATACTAGAGGCCTGATGCACAAAATTTGTGCAGGGGGCTCAGCCCTCGTAGCCGCAGCAGCTTGCCTTGGCCCTCACATCTCGGGCTTCATCCCGAAGGTTGTCAGGAAGGTCATTCGGCTGTCCAGTCTAATTAGCATATTAAGCTTTTATTATTATAGATAGATGTGTATGCAAGACTGATTTAATAAGACAAAAAGCTTTCACAAAGATTTAAAAATAATGTTCATTTTACTTCTATTATAAATTTTAGTAATTTTTACTTCATTTCCAATTTTAGTAAAATAGACCTATAATAATGTGTTCTGTGATGGTTATGGCATTAGATTTAGTTTCTTCTTTTATGAAATGAGGAGAATAGCCTTTTCCCATAATTGTTATGAAGACTAAATGAGATAATATGTGTAAAAGGATTTAATAATTGTGAAGTTTGATTCAAATATGAAGAATATTAATCTAATTGCCTCTAATCTCAGTAGGCAGCTTTTGAGAGTTAAGATAATGAAGGTGAAACATTTTTTCAGAGGAACCTTATGGCATTGATAACATTGGGGATATAAATAGGATTATGGAAAAATGATAACTGCCTCCAGAGAGATGAGCACTACCTTGTGGACCTCTAAGTTAATGTCAAAATATTATTTTGGAGCTAGCGTGACTCTGGAAAACTCAGCAAAATAAACAGTTGCACGGAGAGGCCAGATCACTCAAGTGTTTCTAAATGATAAACTGTTTTTATGCTAGAATTAGGGCTGGGCCCTTCTCTCAGCACATTTGTTTCTAGGGTATATGAAGGGCCCAGTACTGAGTTAATATAATGTACCATTCTGGGGTGGGGAGTGGGGCTATTTTGTTATTAGTATTCTGTCAACTGGGTTCTTTAACTTGAATTTATGTATATCTGTTTTACAGAGAACACATATATTCATAATGATGAAGATATTTGCTAAAGATCCTGATAAATCTTCTGAAGTGTAGTTTTTTAAGGGAAGTATATTAGGCCTTAACAAATTCTATTATTATGTCCTCTAGAGTGGACAGGAATGGAGGGAAAGTATATTAGATGTGTTTAAAGTACAATTTCAATGATTATCTTTTAAAATAAGTAGTAATGGATATTTAGAACAAGAACAACTTTATAAAAAGGGAAATGCCTAAAACCTGAACTATAATGTTCTATGTTTTTATGACTTTATTTAAATATGGAGGGTATTCCTTTTAAGAAGAGATGTCAGGGGATACAATTTAATCTCCCCTCCCCCCCCAGAAAAAACACCCTACTGGTTCACAGTAGGAACAAAAATTACCAATGGAGAAGAACTAATTTGTATATTCAGTAATAGAGCTTGTTAAAGTCTTTGTCAGAGGTGAAAAAGGAGAATAAAATCCTTTGTGTTAACATTAGGTTTTGTTACACTACAGTAACTTTTTTCAAACTTTGTTTTTGTTCAGCATTTAACAGAAGAAAAACCTGATGGCCTTATCAATGAAGCTTCTAGGTATTCATATTTAAAGTATATATTGATTACTGGCTAATTGGAAAGAGAAAATTATGAATGTGAAAACCAAAAACAAATATAAAAACATAAGTCAAGGAATTTATTATCTTTTTTTTCCTGTGGTTGAGTTATTGTTACTTATAATAGTCTGATAACTAAACTTTTGTTTAAAATTTTTTTATTATAGCATAAAGTTAGTACTGGGCATAGGAGTTCTTAATGAGGAGTTTGGGAACCGTTAACATTTAAAAAATATTTTCTTTTAAAAATATTTTCTTATTCTTATACCATTTCTTTGGGATTGAAAGTGATTATAAAAAAGTTGGCTCACTTCAGAACAACAGAGGAACCAATATGGATGTGGTTTAATCTGGCATTTAGAACATTTTTTGTTTAAATACCTTTATGCTTCTAATTGGTTTGTCTTTAGACTTAAAATATTTAAATTAGTTTGCCTACTCTAAGCATATTCTCACTAATAGGAAAAAGATTTTTGGATAAGTGACAGTCACTAATTATGCTGCTGGGTTTAAGAATGGGCTCCCTTGAGGTTTGCTATGGATGATCCAGACATAAATAATGAAGACTGCAAGCAAGCGATTGATTCCCTATCGTTTTGGAGTGTGGTACTCTGTTGTTTTGTAATCCTGCCTAAGCATTCATTTGGTATATACTTATAATTCAAATTAGACTGAACTTAAATGTTTTTATAACTTTTTCCTTTATTAAATTATCTTTATTATAGAAAATGTAAATAAACCAACTAGAAAATAGCAAATATTATAAAAGCCAAAATAAAATTAAACATAAAAGACCTCCAATTTAAAGATTGCACCTGCTTATATTTTGAAATGTGCACATTCATGTAAAATTTACTTAAACAAAAAAAAGGGATTGTGATATCCATGCTATTGAAACCTGCTCTTTTCATGAATTAAAATTAATTTCTTTTTGAGAATTTGATTGTGTTATTTATTAGCTATACTTCCAGGTAGCACAAAACTAGAGTAGGAACAGATAGTCTCATGATTAAAATTTCCTGAGGAGTTGAAAATTTAAAGACTCCTCAGCTTTACTATTCCTGTTAGTAGAATATATAACTTCTGTTACAGTAAGGTATTTTCTTACTTGGCTTTCTGTTAACTGGATTCTTTAACTTGAACTTATGTATATCTGTTTTACAAAAAAATATAGTTCATAGTGATGAAATAGATATTTGTTAGAGATCCTGATAAACCTTCTGAAGTGTAGTTTTTTAAAATACTGTTTAATGTTAAAAAAAACTTAATTCACTGTATTTCTTTGAAAATTATGTTAACTATTACATGGAATATTTTAGTAAGTAAACTGTCTTTATTTTTGCCATATTGGAAATCTGAATTTTATGCATTTCTTTACAAAGGAAATCATGAGTTGATAATCATCCTAATTGTAAATCATCCTTGATTGTAGACTTTTGAGGCTTGTTCTAGAGTAGCAAGTGAAAGTACTTAGTAAATATTTTTAATGAATAATGTGAAATCTGAATTTATATAGTAATGAATATAATTTATTCTTACTATCTGAAGAATAGGTTAGGAGTAAATTGAATTACTATAGAGAGTACTATATAGTTTTTAACTGATAATTGATCTGAAGGAGATGTTTCTATTTATTTTTAATTTCTTAACATTTTTGTTTTGACATCTGTTCTTATTTGCTAATTTAGGCAAGTTGCTCTGGCAGATATCATCCTCATCAACAAAACAGACTTGGTCTCAGAAGAGGATTTAAACAAATTAAGAACAACTATTAGGTACAAAATTATAAGTGTTAAGTACCTACCAATTCTAAGTGTACTACACAAAATATTTTTACCATGTACCCTTAGAGAATCACATGTATTGTTATCGACTGACTGTTATATAAGTAGTACTATATGAAATTATTCCCCATTGCTTACAGAGCATGGCTCAAAGTTCATAGACTGATATTCAGAGTCTTCTGACTTCATCCTCCTTTTCCTGTCTTCTCTTTGACTTTTTCCTTACATGAAGTTCTCTGTATCCAGGATGATTATTTACTTATTTTCTCATGTGTCTTGTGAAATCCTTTTATTAGTCATATTGTGTTCTCACTCTGCCAGTCCTTGAATTCCTTTATCTTCTCTGTTTTTCTTCTTCATTTTTCCCCCAGCAATTTTATTCATTCTCTAAAACCCCTCCCTTCCCCATCTTTTTCTTCCTCTCTCCTATGTGAAGTTTTCCCTGACTTGTGTGGTCTTACTTTTACCTGAACCTTCATTGATTTTGTCTTCCTTAACTGTCAACTGACCATACCTGTTTTCCAGCTTGTTTTAATGTCTGCAGTATCCATGGCCTACGCCAATCAATATAGGATAATATGAATGATACTCAAATATGTGTTAAATGATCCAACAGTAACTTGGACTTTTCAAGTGAGGTTAGAGTTTAGGGACTTTGAATTGTTTTATAAGACCTAAACTAATACATGCCACCTATAAATAAGACATTGACTAGCTTTTATTATTAGTCATCATTAGTGGACACAGTCTGCTGACATCAGATTTTGAATCTGTCAGTGCCAGTTCATATAGTATATGTTATGAATGGAATCAATGAAGCTAAGACTCATTAGGAGATTGCCTACAATGATAATGATTACAGAAGAAAAAAAATTAATGTTTTCCTCCATATTTGGTCTTATTTTAATAGTAATAGCTTCTCAGACTTTACTATGAAAAACTGTAATAATGTCTTCAAGTGGAGGGCAGATAATATTGCATAGTATTTAAGGTCATGGACTTTGGAATCTGCTTGGGTTTTAATCCTTGGTCTGTTTCTCACTGTATTATTTTTAAGTCTCGTCTGTAAAACAAGAGTAATACGTACCTCATAAGTTGGTTTGATTGGTATATGCGATAATGTTGGTGAACTTTGCACGGTGCCCAGCACATAGTGAGTTTGTTAACTCTTACCATTATCAGATTGTAGATTTTTTTCTTCATTTATATAGTAATTCCAAAGTACAGTGAGTAAAAAAATGAAATAGAAAGATGGTTGACAATTTTGAAAAGTCTAGAAAGATGAACCAGTAAATGAAGATTACTTCTTTTACCCCTTTTGACACTCATTTCCTAAATTTTGTTCTCTTCCCAAAATCCCATGCATCATTGTGATTGCTAGAAAAAAAGAACACAATCTATGTAGCAAACATTTTTGGATCTGAGATTATTACTACTGGGCTTTTCTATTTCCCTAATGACTAAGCTGGATCTGCAGGACTGACTGTTAGCCAGATAGTTGCCAGCCTGGACTGTACAGCTATACCAGAAAAGAATTTGGACAAAGCACATTAAGAAGTTAAAGACCCTTTTGGCTGTTTACCCTCCATGGTATATCAGACTTGCAACTGACTCAGAATTAGATTTGGGGAGTTGGAAGGTAAACATTTGAGAGGAAAGAGCCATCATTTTACAGAGTACATTCAAAAGAGAAGATTAAGAACTTGGTGAAATAGTGGAGAGACTTGCCTCAGAATCATTGTATGCGGGAGGCCTTACCCATAAGAACAAGCTTGAACAAATAGCAAATATCATCAGCAAGTAACACTAAAGGCAATGGAATTGATGATATAAAGATAACTAGATCAGGTGTACAGTATGTTGAAAAAGATTTAAGTATTTTTGGTGCCATGCAATGGGAGCCGTATTTTATTATCTTAGTATCAGAAAGGAAAGGATGGGTAGAGTTTCTACTCTGGGAATTGAAGAAGTTATTCTCAAAAACAGCGGTTCTCAACCTGTGGGTCGCGACCCCTTTGGTGGTCGAACGACCCTTTCACAGGGGTTGCCTAAGACCATCCTGCATATCAGATATTTACATTACGATTCATAACAGTAGCAACATTACAGTTATGAAGTAGCAACGAAAATAATTTTATGGTTGGGTCACAACATGAGGAACTGTATTTAAAGGGCCAGAAGGTTGAGAACCACTGCTCTAAAAGAACCTGGATGTATGACTTAGTGTTACTGTGAGTATTGAGGACAGGCTGGGGTCAAAGCCACTCAGAGGTAGGCTTTAATTCTAGCATGTGTATAGTCATTTCCACAAACTGTGCGTGGGGAATGTTGGGTATCAATAAAATGTTTTACTTATCTACTTATTTTAAGAACATTAGAATTACTGGTTATTTATGAATCACATTTTCTAAAGTGAAGGACCTTTTTATAAATCGCAAAGTAGCCCCTCGTTCTGTGAGTTGTGCAGTAAATTTTTGCATATCATGTTTTAATGTCTCAGTAGAATATACCTGACTTATTATTAGAAGGAAAATAATAATTAAACTATAAAATATGTAAGTTTTGTTTTTCTATATTTTGTTTTTTTCTAGTTACAGAAAAATTTGTATATGCTTACTTCATATTTTAGAAATAATGTGCCTTGTATGTTTTTTAAAAAACAACATTTTTTACCTTTTCTTCCTCATTTTTAAATTTATTTCAGATCAATAAATGGACTGGGAAAAATTTTGGAAACACAAAGATCAAGGTACTTGTAAAAAACTATTAGTGATATTAACAATAAATTTAGTTAATAATAAATATTAAGTAATTGATAAATATACTTGAATCTAATATAAGAAAAAAACTTGCGTATTTTTAAATTGATTTTTAGAGGGGGAGAGAGAAAGAGAATCATTGATCGTTTGCCTCCTGTACACTGCTGACTGGGGATTGAACCCACAATCTGGTTATGTGCCCTGACTGGGAATTGAACCCTGGACCCTTCAGTACATGGGATGGCAGCAACCAGCTGAGCCACACTGGCCAGGGCTCATGTGCATTTTTAAAACTAGGATCCAGAAATGTTGATTTGAATGTTCTTTATAAATTAGTTTGGCATATCTATTTATTTGCTTCTCCTTCTTGTAATTAAAACTGTAGAGCCATGATAACACCGTGCAACTGTGCTTTTGCTAATGAAGAGGAAAACGTAGGATATTCAGCTATTTATAAAAGTAACTAGTGTAGAAATCTGGAAAAAATATATATTATTAAGAATCTTATTTTATTTTGAGATATCTAAATAGCTTTTTTATTGTTAATCCTCACCTGAGGATATTTTTCCATTGACTTTTAGAGAGAGTGGAAGGGATGGATGGATAGGGAGGTAGAGAGAGAAAGAAAGGAAGAGAGGGAGATATCCATTTGAGAGAGATACTTCGATTGGTTGCCTCCCACAGGCGCCCCTGCCTGGGGTGGGGATCAAATCTGCAACCCACATACCTGCCCTTGACTGGAAATCGAACCCGAGACCCTTTGGTGGGCAGAACAATGCTCTAACCACAGAACAACACCAGCCAGGGCACTGTAATATTTTGAAACCTTCCTAGTGTTTCATGGTTGCAGAAATCATCTGTCATGTAAAAATACATGGAACCTTTAAGTTCCTGATATATTCCTTTTTTAAAAAAAATTTAATTTCCATTTCCTGTAGGTTCTTCTCTCTTTCCATTATGTTTATACAGATGTTCATTACTTTATAAAATTATGTGTTCTTAATATATTCCTAAAATGGATTTCTATAGATTGAACTCTTATTTTCCATTGCATGCTTACAGGGGTATTTCGGTAAGCTCATTTTTTTCAGCAAGAATAGCTCAGCAGCTGATAGACCCAGAAACATGCAGCCACAGCTCTGAGACTCACAGCTTGCAGTCTGTGCCACCTAGTTTTTAATTCAAAGATCTGTCCTTGAAAGTGCAGCAGACGCCTAAGTTGAGTGGCTCATCTGCTAGGGCAGAGATTAGAGGTGCTGACAGACTACCATAAATGTTAGGCAGTAACAGCAGCAGCTGCTTATATGCGTGTCAGCAGCTGGTGAATTAATTTTGTATGCATTCTCAGGAGCCACTGGTCTGCTGGCAGAGGTGGCAGAAGAATGCCCTGAGTGTAAGTTTTCTACAAGCATACACCAAATGTGCTCCCTGCATTTCAAATTCCATTGTAGAAAATGTCTGATAGCCTACCTAACTCATATTGTGAGCATTCTTCAGTATGTCTTCTTCCTATTGCATTTTACTGTTTCTTTTCTCCTTAATGTTTCTTTCTTTATAAAATGACAGACAACTATATAATGCTTAAGTAAGGTTTTAAAAATCATGTCCATATAAATACCTATAGTTCTGTTGTAATAGCATTTATTTGGTTCATATTTACAAACATCTTAAATCAGTTTTTTAAAGGCCTGTGGATTTATCTTGCTTAATTTTTTTAATGTTGGTTTTTATTTAGGATCTTTATTTTCCTGTATAAAGGTTTCATCTTGAATAGTTTATCATATAATGATTTTGGTGTTTATATACTTTTCTATCATTGTTCTGCTATATTATAGAATAGCAAACATGCAGTAATTAAATTTTGTTACTTCAAATGGATGAATGAACAGGGAGTAAATTCTCCTTTTTTTCTGTTTCTTCAGTGTCAGGTGTTTGCCAGTGTATCTGAGAATCTAGGGACTTTCTGAAGTAGCACTTCTTGTGTTGAGCATGATGTTGGGTTAGGATCCTTTTCAGTGAAGATCAGAACTCCATGGAAGAATTCTTACTAGTAGGTCAGGAATCTTATATCAAACTAGAGGCCCACTGCACGAGATCTGTGCACTTGGTGAGGAGGGTGTGTCCCTCAGCCCGGCCTGCGCCCTCTCACAGTCCAGGAGCCCTTGGGGTATGTCCAACTGACAGCTTAGGCCCGCTTTCTGGTAGGCCTAAGCCGGCAGGCAGTCAGACATCCTTAGCGCTGCTGCGGAGGCAGGAGAGGCTCCCACCACCGCCACTGCCCTCGCCAGCTGTGAGCCCAGCTTTTGGTTGAGTAGTGCTCCCCCTGTGGGAGCGCACTGACCACCAAGAGGCAGCTCCTGCATTGAGTGTCTGCCCCCTGGTGTCCAGTGTGTGTCATAGCGACCGGTCCTTCCACCGTTGAGTCAATTTGCATATTAGCCTTTTATTATATAGGATATTTCCCAAAATTCCTTGAGGCATTTTAGAAACTAGAGATTTGGTTTTTAACAAAACAGTTGAAATCACTCTGATGGAAGTTTTGTGTTACTGTGTGTGTATTTTTTTAATCCCTTAAGCATTTTGTGATAGACAAATGCTGACAGTAGTAAAACTGACCATAGTAAAGCTGCTATAAGCATGTGTAAGAAAAGCTTACCTAGAGAGTGTATAAGTTAAAGAATGACAACGATGTGTAGCATTGTTTTATTGGTGTGTCTTAAGTTGATTTTGAGGCAAATGGGATTCTAATGGACCACACCCGAATTTTAGAAGCTGGAGGGAAAGATTAGGAGTTCCATTCTTATCTTTTTTGGACTTTTTTTAAATCTTGGAGATATAAATGGACTGAACAGAGGAAAACCTAAATCCAATTTCTTAATAATAAGTTATTCTATTCAACAAACTATATATTGAGCATGCTACCAGTTGCTAGGCATTTTGTGGCATGTTAAGGGTTTAAGCAATGGGTAAGGCAAAAACTTGGTCTTCAGGGTGATCAGTCATTTGAGGAAGACAAAAGCAAACAAAAACCAATATATCATATTATTAATGTAACAGGAATATTAGATAACACAGGTTCCTGTAAGAACAGGAAGATAAAGAACAATTACTCAACTGTTCTTGATGAAGAGTCAGAAAATTTTGACTGAGAAGGTGATCATTGACCTGAGTCTTAAAAAATGAATAGGAGTTTTCCAGATGGACAAGAGTAGCAATGGCATTCTAGGCCAAAGGGAGTTTTTATATTTGAGACACCAGTGAATATTTCAAAATGACTAGAACATATGGTATTATGTTGCAGAGAGAAAAAGAGATAAGACTGAGGAGATAGAGAACTTACCACAAAGGTGGTGATACCACCTTTGCCATGATACATAGTTTTGATTTTCTCCTGTAGGCAGCAAGGAGCTAGTGAAGGAGTAAAAGCAGTATGACTCTTGGGAAATGGATTGAATATTTCACAGTTCTTCCAAGTCAGGAAATACGGGAAGGAAGGAGCAATTTGGGGGTAGGGTGATGTTAGCAGTGGGTTTAGTAAGGTGATTTAGTTCTTTAGGCTTTTGAGGTGCCACTGAGGAAAGCATTTGGAAATTTAATTCTAGAGTTCAGGGTATAGCTATTGGATGGTATTGATAATTCACAGATCTGGAATTGGCTGGTGGCCCCTGTTCATGATACTCACTGAACTTTGAAAAGATGACTATAGGCAGTATCCCTGGAGTAGCCTCTGAACTTCCCTGTCCACCTTGGACAGCCAGAGCTCTCTTCCTTGTCATTCTCCTTTCCCTGGTCTTAAGCTACTTAAAGTACTCTAGACAGAGGGAAAATTGAAAGTTCTTCATTGCTTAGGAACTCCTGGCATAGATAGTTCAAGAAATTAGGAGAAAAGATGAGCTTTCAAAGTTCTTTACTTCCCCCTTTGTGTTTGCTTTATTCTCTCATTTAGTTTTTACATGATGGTACTAGTCTTTATTTTTATTTTTTTAATATTAATATCTTGAAAAATATCTAATGTTTTTATCTTCAAAGGAGGAAATTAAATGCATTTGATGCCAGGGCAGTTAGCTTTCTAGTGAGTGAAATCATTTATTTTTCATGGCGATAATAGATTTGAAGAAAGTCTATGGTAACTTTTATCTGGAAGCTTAGACTTTTTCCTCTTTTACTCTCCATTGAGAATCTGGTGAGAATACAGTGAGAGACTTTGATATTTTATCATTCTCTATAGAATTTAACCTGTACAGATCTAGTGTTGATCCTATCTGTATTAGAAATGTCAAAAGAATCTGAGTACAAAGCAGAATTATCTCTAAATCTATGACATGTATTCTCAAGGACACAGTCTTAGTGAAACTAGTTTATTTAGAAGCTTGTGTTACAAAACTGACTTTTGGTATTCACACAATTGGCTTGAATTTTGATATTCACACAAATGGCATGTGTAAACTTTTTAAAACTTTAAAATTATTTCCTAAGGTAAAGATAATAAACTTGGGGGAAACTTCATTCATCGCCTGTCAGTATAAATATTTGCTCAGTTGTGATAGTGAAAAAGGGAATATGTTTAATGTTGAGGCTTTGATCACTTATATAAATTGATATTAAAAAATTTCTTTGCCCGGCCAGTGTGGGTCAGTGGTTGAGTGTCACCCTATGAACCAGGAGGTCACGGTTTGATGCCTGGTCGGGGCACATGCCCAGGTTGCAGGCTTGATCCCTTGTGGGGGGCATGCGGAAGGTTGCTGATCAATGATTCTCTGTCATCATTGATGTTTCTATCTCTCCCTCTCCCTTCCTCTCTAAAATCAATATTTAAAAAATTTCTTCGTGGAACATTTATTTTTTTGCTGGATCATTTTCCTAATTCTGCTCATCTAGAATATCTGGAATTTGAAATATTGTTTGTCTATTAACAGAGAACTTTGGTGTATTCTTCTTTTAATAAGATGAGAATTTGTCTGCCTTGTGCCAGGATAAGCATCCATAATCTAACAGAGAGTATTGCTGGCACAAGTATGAATATATGGCAGACTGTTGAGAATGAGCAAAGCAAACACAGCTGGTCAGTCAGTCCTACTAGTAAGTTAAAAGAGAAGGTTTAGTTTACATGTTTACGCATTTTTAAAAATCTTGACTTGGTTTGGTTTTCCTTGTGAAAAATGTAATAGATGTTTGGCAAGTTCCTGGAGTCTAATTTTGAAATTTAATTATATGGTTGTCATTTTCTTTACATTGTAGCTTTGATGATAGAGAAATCACCATCTTTAACTGTTTAATAGACTCATGTAAAAATTGGAACTCAATCACTAGTCTTCATAAATTTATGAGTTTAAGACAAAGCTAATGCTAATTTTGAAATGATCGTCTCTTCTGATTTAAATACTTGCTTTCATAATAAGGCTTACTTAATTACTACTAAATAATTCTAACATAATGTTTATGCAGATAGAACACTAACTAGGAAGTTTCAGTTTATATGCAACACCATTCTGAAGGAAATGAAATCAAACCACATTATTTGCATATAGATACGGGTCCTGAAGTGAATATTTCTAATACAGTGGTTGTTTGACTCCTCACATTCTTACAATATTACCTGTTATATATCATGGAAGGAGGGAGGTGGGGTAAAAGAAATATGAAAATTCTATTTGTTCCACTACTCTCATTTCATATTTTAAGTAATAAACTGCTGCTTTGAAAAGTTTCAGTTCTTTAACTGAAATTTATATATATGAATGGATTTTTAGGATTAAAAAGGTAACTGAAAATAAATTTAAAAAAAACTAATGCCTGGGGCTGGTGGTGGGACGGGCTAGAATGGGTTAATGGGGGGGGGGCATATGCAATACTTTAAACAATAAAAATCTAAACAATATTAAATAAATAAACAACAAACTAAAGAAACTATAGCTTATTGAAGCAATAACCAAGTAACCTGGGTCTTAGACCATTCAACCAATTTTTAAAATTTTATGTATTAAATCTATAAAAAGGTTATTTTTACAAGCTTTTTGTTTTTTGCCTGTCATTTTTGTTTTCCCAAAATACTATGATATACTGATAAATCTTTATGTCTACATTTTTGGCAAAACAGTCTTTGAGATTTTTTTTCTGGATGAATTGAATATATTTTATAGAATTTTACACTGTTACATTGGTTTTCTTTCTTTTAGAGTTGACCTCTCTAATGTGTTAGATCTTCATGCCTTTGACAGTCTCTCTGGAATAAGGTATGTTTCCTGTATTTTGGTCATTTTTATTATAATTTACCTGTTATTCCACAGTTACAGGTGTTACAGGAATGATTTACAGAGTTACACACTTGATTTAAGCTTCCTGTCATTCTTTGACATAAAAGACCGCTCCGAATGATTATGTTCTTGAAAGTTTTGTTAATTGGATATTTGGAAATCACAGTACATTTTTCTATAGAAGTTATAGTGTAAATGGTAGTTAACTTTAAGACTAATCATTAATATTTTTATACCAAATATATATAACATTTTCTTATGACAAAATGCATGAAATACATAGAAAATTTTAGCTTAGGATATTACCACAGATACTTTCTTTCCCCTCAGTGATGGATCAGTTTCCTGTGTCTTTCCCCAAAGGGAATCCTATCTAATAAAAGAGAAACATGGTAATTAGCTGTACAGCCGCTACCCTTCCCATTGGCTAATCAGGAAGATATGCAAATTAACTGCCAGCCAAGATGGTGGCTGGCAGCCAGGCAGCTTGAAGCGAAGAGGGAGGCTTGCTTGCTTCAGTGATGGAGGACTCCAATGTTCCCCGCCTGCCGCTGCCGGCCTCTGAGCTTGCAGTTTGAAACATTGTAACAAATATAGAAGCTAAACAAAACCCCAGTAACCTGTTTTCAGTCAGCCGGGATCTCAGAGCTGGAGTCGCAACAAAGTTTCAAATACAGAAGGTAAACAAAGGCCAGAAACCTGCTTTCAGCAGCCGAGCCTCAGAGAGAAAGCCGGCTCTCAGCTCCAGTGACAG
>NW_005370621.1:151340-169318 GCF_000412655.1 Myotis brandtii
CCCCCTGCCCCCCCCCCCCACCCCAGTGCACGAATTTCGTGCACTGGGCTACTAGTCTTTTTTATAAGAAAGCATCTTAACTATTTTTAAGTGTACAGTTCAATAAGTATATTCACATTGTTGTGGATTGACTCTACAGAACTGCTTTATCTTGAAAAACTAAAACTACACCTATTCAGTGACAACTCTCCATTTTTCCCTCCCCACTACCCTTGGCAGCCATCATTCTATTATCTGTTTCTATGAATTTGACTACTTTGATACTCATATAAGTAGAATCAAGCAGTATTTGTCTTATCGTGACTGGTTTATTTCACTTTTTCATTTAGTCCTCAAGGTTCATCCATATTTAACAAAGAAGGATTTCCTTCTCTTTTAAAAAAATTCCCACTCAAGGATATTATTTCCCTTGATTTTTTTTAGAATGGAGGGGAGGGAGGAGGAAGAGAGAGAGATGGAGATAGAGATAGAGATAGAGAGTAATAGAGATAGAGATAGAGAGAGAAACACGTCAATTGGTTGCCTTTCACACATGGCTGGGGATCGAGCCTGCAACTGAAGTACATGCACTTGACCAGGAATTGAACCCCCCTATCCTTTGGTCCATGGGCTGACATTAACCACAGAGCAAACTGGCCAGGGCAGGATTCCCTTCTTTTAAAAGGCTAAATAATATTTCCCTGTATGTGTATAATGTTGCTATGAATATGGGTGTGCTAATATCTCTTCAAGATACTGCTTTCATTTCTTTTGGATATGTACCCAAAAGTGAGATTGCTGTATCCTATGGTATTTCTATTTTTAAGCTTTTGAGGAACCACCACACTGTTTTCCATAGCAGCTGCACCATCTTACATTCCCACCAACCGTGCATAAGGGTTTTAGTTTCTCTACATCTTGTCAGTACTTTCTGTTGTTTTTGGTAGCAGCTGTCCTAATGGGTATGAGGTGATAGCTCATTGTGGCTTTGATTTGCATTTATCTAATGTTAGAGATGTTGAGCACCTTTTCATATGTTTGTTGGCCATTTGTATATCATCTTTGGAGAAATGTCTGTTTAAGTACTTAGCCCATTTTAAATCCGGTTATTTGATTTTGTTGTTGTGGCTGAGTTGCAGGAGTTTTTGTATATTTTAGGTGTTAACTCCTATTATATCGCAAATTAGCAAGCTGGACAAGATGCCTAATGAGCCAATTAGTTAGGAGTCATCTTTATTGTGTGCAGGTTCAGAGCAGATTACCTCTGTCAAATTCTGAACACCACATACAGGAAGTTTCCGGTATTTATACTTTTCAAGCCTCTTTGTTTGCAGATATTACAAAGGGCTCTGTGTATGTTATTGTTACAGACATTTGTACTTGAATACATAATGAGTTTGGCATAAGAATATGGGAATTGTTATCAGTATTAGTCTACAGTGGTTGGCAAACTCATTAGTCAACAGAGCCAAATATCAACAGTACAACGATTGAAATTTATTTTGAGAGCCAAATTTTTTAAACTTAAAATATATAGGTAGGTACATTGTTATTAACTTAATTAGGGTACTCCTAAAGCTTAGGAAGAGCCACACTCAAGGGGCCAAAGAGCCGCATGTGGCTCGCTAGCCGCAGTTTGCCTACCACAGGTCTAATACATTGAATGGCTAGCTTGCAAGGTCAGACAGTTAAGTTTATCTTTTTCTATTATTTGAACTAAAAACAAAGTCATTTTACAGAGTAACAGACTATCTTAAAGTGACAGAGTTTATAATGACAGAGTTTACAGAACAAGGGATTATCTAACAATAGCAGAGAATTTTAAACAGCAGTTTTCTATACAAGATGGAAGTTACTATGCTTCACTATCAGACATGATTTGCAGATGTTTTCTTCCATTTCCTCTGAAGTAGATGAACCCTTCTGTGAGCGGTTTCCTCCCTCCCTATACCTGAGGAAAGGAACATGCTTATCTCTGAGGACAAATGGACACACGGAGGAATCTGAAGGAGCAGGCCTTACTGAGTTTCCCCCAACTTAACTACATTTGGCTGACACTCTGTCCTGTCCTATTTTTCCATGACTTTGCACTCTTTACCACACCTAACATAAACCCACCCAGGCTTAACCATTTATTTGGGTCTTCATTTTCTTATGAAGGCTCCTCTGTCTTGTAAAACTTAAGTAATTGTGTGCTTTCCTCCTGCTACTCTGTCTTTATCAGTCTAATTTTCAGACCCAGCCAGGGACCTTAAGAGGGTAGAAGAAAACTTTTTCCTTCCCTACAGAAGTTTTAGGCAGTCATTGTCTGAAAACATTAAATATTGAAATAGCAGATGACTTACTTAAGAACAGTTATAATGCATTAGTGACACTTAAAAAAGTAGCTGTTTAATGTGATGCCCCCGCTGTAGGTAAGGCCTTTGCATATTTCTCGTTGTGCTTAGTTGTTGAACAGGAGAATCCATTCCTGAGCAATCAGCTGGGAAGGTTTAATTTGACACTTTCCCTACTAAGACTTCCCCCTCACCCCCAGGGAGACTCATTCCCTCCAACAGTTCCTACAAGCCTTTTCTCTTTCCTAATCTTGCTATTACTAATTTACCCCTCGCTGTTCTTCAAGGCAAAACATCTGCAAGGTTTTAAGTCCTTCCCTCCTCCCAGCCTACCCCCATCAGTGTCTAACAATTGTCATGGTTATAATTTGTTATGCTTTTCTTGCTCTTTTCATATCAGAATAATGCATTGTTAAGATTCTGGCTTTTTGTTTTTACCACTAACTGAATATACAGAAGGCTTATATTTATGGATACTGTTTATTTTTTACTAAGTAGTCATGTTTAAAGGAAAACGTTTATAAAAGAAAATTTATTCTTCTAACTTTCTTTAGGTACCAGAAATTTCATATTAGGAAGCATGGGGAGACTTGATGAAGTTTTGAGCAGTAGTAAAAATGCTTATTTATATTTTTCTAGGCTTATTTAGATTTTTGTATCTGGGTTTCGGGCTAGTTAGAACTTTTGGAATTAAAAAGAAATCTACTGACATATTTAACCACACAAAATAGTGTTGCTAAAGATTAGTTTTTCTTTATATTGTGTTTATGTATGTGAATGTTTGTACATTTTTAAGAAAAGTTTTAAAATAATCTGTCAGCTTTTCTCTATTAGAATATGTGAGCAACATGTAAACTATATAATAGATTAAACTGTGAATATCTCTTCCTTATGTAGCTTTGTATTGTTAAGAAATGTACAAGGTTAAATAAAAAATATATTGATCTCTGAATTTATAATTAGTTGTTCTTAGTTTGCAGAAAAAACTTCAACATTTGCCAACAATACAACCTCACCTTGATCAGGTAAAAAAAAAATCTTGAAAATATTTTTACAGTATCTCTTTAACTAAATAGGTTCTGTTTAGGACTATTTTATTAGAACTCTTTCTAAAAATGTATTTTTTAATTGTGTTGATAGTTTTCAGAATGTAAATGCTTTTGAGGTCATCTAATCTCTCTTCTTAAAGCATAATAGGAATTCATTAAACTGGAGTGGCTTAGAATGTTTAGAAAATCATGCTTTCTAACTTCTCCATTCTATAGGTCACTCAGCATATTTTATCAGTTCTTCTGAGGGAGTCACTTAAAAGCAGCATAGTGGTTCTATATGCAGCCTATTTTTAACTATATTGAACTGATTAAGGAAGTTTGGTATAATCATTTATGGCTTATTTAAATAAAAATTGGCTTTGAGTTTCAATTGAGCACTATAAATTTAAACTTGTTAAGATGTTTTTCATTCTCTAAAACTCTAATTCCTGAGGTAAATATTGAAAATGCTAGGAACAAACAAAATAAATATTCACTGTACTCATCTTTCTTTTAAGCAAGTCGTAGATAGTAGAGCTTTAGGGTAACTTCTTTGTTTCATGTAAGCACAGTGAAAGGAAGGGGGGTGTGGGTGAGCATTGCACCTAGTCTTCCTTCTCTGTCTTGAAGCTCTTACTCATTTTTTGAGTCCTTACTAATTGTAATAGGGCCAAAGTAACAGCGGCCACTTGTTCTTTTGTCTCCGTTTTGGCTCATATTTATGGGAAGCTATACTACCATGTTTGTAACACTTTTCTCAGAAACTTAATAGAATATTTATCTTATCTTTAAAATGAGTGAATTGGAAAAATATAAAAGCCAGGTTGAATTTTTTGGAAAACTGTTTATAATCTCAATATTAGTTATAAAATGGACTTGAATCACATTTTTAATGACTTTCTGGGTAAAGGACATCATAGTAGGAGTCATAAGGTTTAAAAGATGTAGTATTCACTTTCAAGAACCTTTAAAATGGCCAGCGTCTGCACCCATAGTGTCTCGAGTATATCATGGCATTTCTCATGCTTTGTAGTTTGGGTTGAAATGCTTTTCCCTTGCAGTAGTCTCTAAATTCCTTAAATGTAAATTTCTCATTGCTAGAAATTTATGGTGGGGGCTTAGTGAATATTAAAAGAATGCAAAGCTGTGATTCTCAAATGGGGGTGCACATCAGAATCAATTGGAGCTTTTAAAAATAACTTGGATGCTCAGTTGTTGCCACCTCTCATATCTCCAGGAATGGGCCTTGAGAATGTACATATTAATGTTTATGTATATTTTTAACATTTTATCTTGGAAAATGTCAAAGATATATAAAAGTAGAAAGAATAGTAAAATGAACCCTTCATATATATGACCCAGTTGAAATGGCCATCAACATTTTGCTGATTTTATTTCATCTATCTTCCCAGCATTTCTTTTGCTGCAGTATTATTTAAACTTTTTTCTTTAAATAGAAAAGTTCAAGCATACATAAAACTAAACAAGTATAATGAACCTACATGTATACATCACCCTTGCTGGAGTGTATTAAAGCAAATCCCAGACGTTGTGTCATTTCATCAGTAACTAGGATGTGCCTATTCTTTGTGTAAAGCTCTCCAGGAGACTTTTCTGCTTTAGATGTCTGAACATAGAACAGAATATAATATTGCAGACAAAGGGCTATGGAATCAAGAGCTCCAACTGTCTCGTTTGGTTTAGTAGATTGTAAAAGACTGTGTTTCATCTGTAAAGTAAATAAAGTATACAAATTTTTAGTATACAAGTATCTTCACATGTACTTTTACCTATATATCTGCCCATATGTGTACATGAACACACATCCCTACAATTCCCACTCAGATCAAGATATAGAAAATGTTCAGTCAGCAACTCTCCTCCCAAAGAGCTGACCGCTTTTCTGACTTTACACCAAAAAGTAACCCCAAAATGGTAGATTTATTTTTTACCAGAAGAGTAAGGGAAAGTGTTTAAAAGTCGGAAAGTTAGAATGTTCTAGAAGAGCAGAACTCCAGTGTAGAGGTCTTCATGAATGCTTGGTATTGGGATCCTAGTATTGGCTTTGATTTGCTAGGCAAAGAAAACTCATGGCCTGGCCTACGTGGCTCGGTGGTTGAGCGTCTACCTATGAACCCAGGAGGTCACTGTTCAGTTCCCAGTCAGGGCACATGCCAGGGTTGCGGGCTTGATCCCCAATAGGGGGTGTGCAGGAGGCAGCCGATCAATGATTCTCTCATCATTGATCTCTCTCTCTCTTTCTCCCTTCCTCTCTGAAATAAATAAAAATATATTTTAAAAGAAAGAGAAAGAACTCATGGTGTGCTGTCAGACAGTATTAGGTCAGCCGGATTGGCATGTGGAGTCAGGAACCAAGCAGGAAGATACCGCAGAAGTTCACATGCCCTTGATGAGGGCCTTCTTACATTGAGAATAGAAATGGTATAAATCCAGCACTATTTCACAGGTAGACTTGTCTGGATAACTTGACTAACTAGTGATGAAGCAATAAGAAGAGAGAAGTGATGGAAACAAGCCTAGATTACCTAGAGGATCCTAGAAATAGAAAACTCGGGAAGGCAAACTGAATATTCACCTCTTGGTGGCAGGATATCGCAGTAGAGATACACAGGCAAAGAGGAACTGGAGTGTGGAGATGCCGATTTTGGGTTTAAGCAAGTTAGTGGGCTTAGTTTTCTAGATGAATAAGACATAGAAGTGTTGCATATTAGGTATTGTTTGCAAAAGAATGGAAAACTGAGGGAAATAACCTGGTAGGTTAAAGAAAAAAAACTGAGCAAACTCCTAGAATTTAGGTTATTCCTGGATTTTATTTTAAGTACAGTCCCTTATTTTGCTTTAGTTTTCCGAATTATTGATTCAGTTTTCTGATTCTTTCTGTGTGTGGGAAAGAAGAGTTATTTTTAGATTGAAAACAATAATAAACTAGGGGAAAAGTCTGAAATGGGTAATACCTAGGACATATTGTGTGTTATTAAAGTTTTATCCTTGAATGATGTTTAATGCAATTCTCTATATTTCATGGATTTCTCATTTACTCCCTATAAGGAGAACTTGGGATTGGAGGGTGGAAAGTAGATGAGAAAACCCAAGGGACAATCTATGCATACTTAGTCAGTAGAGCCAATTATGAATTATGAGTTGTGACCCTCATTTTTGCCCTGGGAATTTATGGGTTTCATCTTTAGGGTCTAATGTGAGTAGAGTTTATTGATACAGAAAAACATCTTGTTTTAAAATGTTTATTTCCCTCCTTGAGTCCCATGATGCATTGTCTTAATTTTTAAAACCTTTTTCCTCTCATGCTGGAGTTAATTGTACCTCTTAGACAATTGTCATATCTCTAACCTGCAAAAAACAAAACTCATTTCCTGATATAAAATTTTTAGGCTAAGAATAAAGCAATAGAATAGAGCAATATTGAGTGCTACATTAAGACATTCCCAGTATTAAATGCCAAGTTATCTAACTTGAATAAAATACATTGTTAGCATTTTTGAAGATAAAATTACTACTGTCTTTTAAAATTGACAAATTATGTTTCACTTGGCACCCGTTTGCTGTGTATTTTAATAAGATTTTCTGTACATTTTGATATAGATTTTTAGTGATTGCTTTGAGGAGGGAAGAAGGCTGTCATTTTGTTTAAATATATACTATTATCATAACTTACAAAAACAGTTTAAAAGCAGTGTTTAAGATTTAAAAATAAACACTTTTTTAAAAAATTATGGTAAAAGACACATAACATGAGATCCACCCCCTTAAGAAATGTTTAAGTGTATAGTGCAGTATCGTTAAGTATATGCACATTGTTCTGTATAGTTTGTTTTTTACTAAGCCTCATTTCCCCCAGCTTATAAAATGGAAATAACTCTCTTTATTCCACGGGATTATTGTCACATGTAAATGAAAGATAAAATGAAGTGACCCAGGCAAAAATACCTGGCTCAGTACTTATGTTGATAAACTATATATGTGTATTATCTTTCCTCTTAGCACTGAGAATCCTGGAAAGGATGAATTAAATGATGAGTATCCTTTTATGGCAGTTTCTCTGTGTAAATGCTAAACCATTGATCAACTGTTCAGAATTTAGAAAATGGAGTTGCTGATACCAAAAATCAAGTAATAGTGGGAAAGTTACACATAATATAACTTTCTATGAATATGTTCCTTACTTTTCATTCTTAAAACTTAGGATTTTTTTAAAAAACCACTTTTTACTATTAAAAAAAATCATTATTGATTCTCTTTCTTGATTTACAGAGTATTATTACAGTCACATTTGAAGTACCAGGAAATGCAAAGGAAGAAAGTCTAAATGAATTTATTCAGGTGAATGCAATAGTTAACTGATTAATGTTTTATCAACTGTATTGTTACATAGTTGTTGCTATTAGCAATGGTTGGTCTTACTGACATAATGTTACTTGATACAGAATCTTCTGTGGGAAAAGAATGTGAGGAACAAGGATGATGACTGCATGGAGGTCATACGACTAAAGGTGCAGTAGACATTTTACAGTTTTGGACAGAGTCCCTTTCTTGACTGTTAAATAAAAGCATATTTGGATTTAAATGGAAGCACTGGTTTTATACAAATAACCTTTATCTATTTTCATTTTTTCTTATTTCCATTGCTGAAACGCTTTGAAAATCACTGCATAAAGCATGATTTATTCACACAACTTCATTTAGTGTTGCAGCTAAAACAACCTGTGTACTTTGAAATGTTACACTATGCTCTCTACTCCCAGGAGTTCTGAGCAGTTATCTGGCTCAATTCATATTGATGTTGACTGATCATTCTCCTCTGAGCAGGGGCTGGTGTCAATCAAAGACAAACCACAGCAAGTGATTGTCCAAGGTGTCTATGAGCTGTATGATCTGGAGGAGACTCCAGTGTGCTGGAGAGATGACACTGAGAGAACAAATCGACTGGTTCTTATTGGTAAGTTACAAGCAGTTAAATCTCTAAAGCAAAATGGAAAATATATTTGAAAAGATTATAATGCACTACGTAAGCAGTATTAATCAATCAGAAGCCCTTTCGTAAACCTAAATAAACTTGTGGTTAATATATTTGTCTTAATCATGTTATAACATTCATAAGAACTGCTAGACCTTTTACTCTTCAAATAACTTTAGAAAAGTGATTAATCCAAGTGTCAGTTGGGTACTGAAGTATTTGAACTAGAAAGTTAAAGAAGGAATCACTCAATTACTATTGTTTTTAATTTTCTGAAGATCATCAGCATTTAATGGTCAGGAATTGATAGCAAAACTGTGTCATTTTAATAAGCATAGCATAATCACACCATATTTTGTTCTTTTTGCAGGCAGAAATTTAGATAAGGATATCCTTAAACAACTATTTATAGCTACTGTGACAGAAACAGAAAAACAGTGGACAACATATTTTAAAGAAGATAAAGTTTATCTGTAATATTGGAAGCATTTCTTAGCCAAAGGATTGGATGATAATATTAGGAGTAAGTTTCCTAATATACTGGTTATATTTCAAACATCTGTTCTTTGTATTCTGTTATGAATTCCAGTGTATGTTAAAATTATATTTATTTTATAGGATACATAAGATATTGTAAAGCAAAACTGTAAAACATTTGACATTTATACAATAAAATATAATATCCTCTGAAGTGTTTTTTTTTTTTTAATAAACAGATGTTTCACAAAAATATCTTTAGAAATGGCTTGGGAGTTTACTTATGCCGAGCTTCTCATCTATGGGAGTTATTTATAACTAGAGGCCCAGTGCACGAATTTGTGCATGGGTGGGGTCCCTCAGCCTGGCCAGCTATTGGGGCAATCAGGGCCAGCCAGCCAGGGGGAGGGACTGCGGGAGGTTGGCCATCGGTGGGGAGTTTGGCTGTGGGAGCGCACTGACCACCAGGGGGCAGCTCCTGTGTTGAGCATCTGCCCCCTGGTGGTTAGTGTGCATCATAGTGACTGGTCATTCTGCTGTTTGGTCGATTTGCATATTAGCCTTTTATTATATAGGATAAATTTTGAAAGGAAATAATGTTGCCATTTTTATTAAATGAAATAAAAAGTTTATTGTGGCTAGAGACTTATAGGTGGAAGAAATCTGAATAAGATAAATTAATTGGGACCATCTCTTATTTTTAGTCAGTTCTAAGTCTTCTTGATAATCAGTGTAATGAAACTTAATCAATTCATTTTGTGATATATTTAGAATATTCTTATTGTAGAGTTTTTAACTTTAAGTACATTTTACTCCTGGTATTAAGTTCATCTTGGGTTTTTTTTTTTTTAACTTCTTTAATTTTTAGTATACGCATTTGAATGCCATAGCATCTATAGACATAAGCAGTGGACCTTTTTTAATTAAATTCAAAATATCATGGCAGTTAACTGGATACACAAAAAAGTGACAAGTATAGCCCTAACTGGTTTGGCTCAGTGGATGGAGCATCGGCCTGAAGGGTCCCGAGTTCGATTCCAATCAAGGGCATATACCTTGGTTGCAGGCACATCCTCATTGGGGGGCGTGCAGGAGGAAGCTGATCGATGTTTCTCCTCTCTCGATGTTTCTAGCTCTCTATCTCTCTCCCTTCCTCTCTGTAGAAAATCAATAAAATATATATTTTTTAAAAGTGACAAGTACAAACCTTCAGATATAACTGCAGAAAACTTAATAATTCAATAATCATTACTTTTTTCCTATTCCTACTAAATGCCAGGTCAGCATTGACAGTATTCAAATTGTAGGAGAATAGCATTAGATGGAATTTCAAGAAGCGCTTTTTCAAACTCAGAGTTGTTAAATATCAGAGAAGGCTATCAAGGTAGCATTTTGTATTTTTTTAGAATTTTAAATAAAAGAATTACATCTGTGTATAATTCCAGTGTTTGGAGGCAGGTCAGTTGATTAGATTATATATGTTCCTTCCCCTGCATTCTATTTTTTTTATACATAACTTCTCTATATTCATCCATTTGCCTCCTGAATCCATTCTCTTAATTGGTGGCTGTGAAAACACCTGTATTTTGTAGCAGCATGTTGCCCAATAGAAAGCCAGCTAACATTCGAGTCAGATCTGGGCTTTAATTTCAGCTCTGCTGCTGCTTGTCTGTGGAATCTTGGGCAAAGTATTTTCTTTGATATTAGTTACCATATTTATAAAGTGGACAGTGATAATATCAACCACTCAAGGTTGTTGTGAGGATTAAATAGGTTTGTAATCCACCTGGCACACAACAGATCCCAGGAAAATGGATCTTCTTCCTAACAGCTTAAATGTGTTTTATAATTTATGTAGTCATTGTAATACTTCATAATGTGCTTTGACAAATAGTTCATCTGGATCCATATCTTCTAGACCAGAAAGGGTTTATAATTAACTGTCCTGTTGTAACTGAAGAAGAAAGTTCAGGAATAAGCAATATTGTTTTATATCTATTCTTTTAGATGTCTTTTCATTTACATAGTTTCCAAAACTGAATTATTTTCCTATGATTAAAGCTTTAATTTAAGCTACTTCTCCAGGAAACTTGCAAACTTGCCATAAATATTCTCAAGAAAAGGTTTAATTTTTATAAACTGAACTAGAGGCCCGATGCATGAAGATTCGTTCAAGAATGGGCCTTCCTTCCCCTGGCTGCCGGCACCACCTTCGCTCTGGCCCGGAGCTACCTTTCTGCCTTCCCACACTGCCCAGAGGCCCAGAGCGGCTGGGGCAGTGCAGAAAGCCTGCGTAGTAGCCATGGTGATGACACAAGCATCCCGCCCCCAGCCCCGGCCCCTCAGCGCCTGCATATGCAAATTAACCCATCATCTTTGTTGGGTTAATTTGCATACTTCTGATTGGCTGGTGGGCGTTGTGAAGATATGGTCAATTTGCATCTTTCTCTTTTATTAGTGTAGGTGTTTTAAATAAAACATATAATGCAGTTTGCTTTTTTAAAAAACTCAACTATTAGTCTTAGATCTTTCCATGACAGTGTATATAAATGTCTTATTCTTTAACTGTTGTATAGATGTGCATAATATAGCATAGAATACATCCATTTTCAAAATGTTTGTTGAGAGCTTCCAGTTTGCCCAGGTATTAGTGCTAGGGCTGAAACTGCTCATGACAAAGGCTAAGTTCTCATATTGCTTGCATTCTGTTCTGGTGGAGGGGCATAGAAGAAAATATGAGGTAGCCTTAAGATGGTTGATTAAAGATCAACTTCAGATTGAGTTATGGAAAGGCTCTCTGAGAAGAAGTAGCTTTTAAGTTGAGAATAGACTTAAAAGGAGTTGTTCATGCAAAGTGAGGGAGAAGGTTCTACACCAGCCGTGGGCAAACTACGGCCCGCGGGCCGGATCCGGCCCGTTTGAAATGAATAAAACTAAAAAAAAAAAAGACCGTACCCTTTTATGTAATGATGTTTACTTTGAATTTGTATTAGTTCACACAAACACTCCATCCATGCTTTTGTTCCGGCCCTCCGGTCCAGTTTAAGAACCCATTGTGGCCCTCGAGTCAAAAAGTTTGCCCACCCCTGTTCTACACAGGGAGGGAGTTTGCAGAGGCCCTTGAGGTGGCAACGAGCACAACATGTTGGAAGACCAGGAAGAAGACAAGAGTGGAAGGTTACAAAGCCAGGCTTGAAGATGGAATTGGATCGTGAGCTGGGGCCAGAGGTTTTGGACTGAGTGACATATTTGGATTATTCTGGAAGCCCTAGGAAGTGCAGTGATGTGGTTGTGATGGATGAACTAGTTGTTTTCTGTTTTTTTAATTGCAAACAGTGCTGCAGTGAACATCACTGTGCATGCGTCTTTGTTCTTATGAGATAATGTTTCTCTAGAATAGGTATGGAAGAGTAGAATCATGAGCTTCCAGGATATGCACACTTAAAATTTTTAATACTGATATAAATTGCTCTTCCAGTGGCTGTACCTCTTTACAGTAGTATAGGAAAGCACCCATTTCTCCAAACCTAGCTAACACAATTTAACATTTGCCAACCTGCATGGGATGACATGTCACTTTTAATTTAGATTTTATTCTGTATTTCTATGTTGTTTATATATTATTTTAAATGTCCTGTTCCTCATTCTTATTTTCCCCAAAATGAAGTATTTTTAAGTGACCAGAGCAATAGTATAACCAGCACCTTCAGAGAACTTTGGAACTTGTCATGAATATCCTCCAGAGAAGATTTTATTTTTATAATACAAATTGCTAACTAAAGGAAATAGTGTGGGCCATTATTCTGCTTACTATAGAAGATTTTCAGGGTATTGATGATGATAATTAAGGCTTAGGGATATTTCATCTAAAACTATAGCTTACTGAGTGATATAGGATAAATGACAAAATCTCTCTGAGCCTTTGCTTCCTTATTCATAAAATGGATATATCAATTCAGATTTCTCTGGATTGTTCCAGGGATTAAATTGAAAGCACCCTGGATACCAAATGCCAGTAAAAGTGAATTCCCTATTTCCAGCAAGACCCGATTTAAAAAAATAATAATAAAGCTTTTGTGCACTTTGTTCAAACAAATGGCTCTTTCCTAGACTTTCCCAAGCTTTCAGTGAAAGGGGCAAGAACATTGGTATTGAGATTAAGATAGCTGTAGGAAGGTTCAGCACAGGGCATGAGGGAAGACCAGGCAATTGAAAAGGTCTATAATTTCTAGATCCTGAAGTTTGAAGGGAATTATCAACAAAATAAAGTTAACAGGCTTTTAAGCATTTATGGGCTTGGTTGCTTGTACAAATTGAATAAATGTTTCCTTTGGATTACTAGAATAGGTAAGAAAACTATTTTAGATTGCTTTGAAATTACTTTCATAGTTCTAGAAATGCCATACATTGTGGTAGTAGTGTTGAAAGAAATGAATTCTACCTTTGACTGTCTAGCAACTTGACCTACTTTGATGAGAAAGATACCCTAGATTTTTTTCTCACAGTTTTAATATTGGAATCAACTTTACCTTTTAACTTGATATTGGAATCAACTTTACCTTTTAAATAACGACCAAATTGCCTTTAATTTTCAGAGTGAAATGGAGAGAAATCAGACATCATCATCATCCTTCCTGTAAATTAGTTTAGAAAAGGTTGTTTTTCAAACTAGTGTCTTGTGAGTCTGATAGGTTTGTTCAGGAAAAAAACCTATTAATCACCAAAAATTATGCACGAGACGCATGCTAAATGATGCAGGAGCGACAATGTAAAGCTTTTGATTTTTAAGGCAACACTGAAAAATTGAAGGGACTGGACGGGAAGAGTGCCTTTATTTTTTTAAATTTTTTTTAGAGCGCCATGCCATAACGGAATCTTTGCAAAGCATTCAATTTAGTTTTCATTGATACAGCTCTTTGTTTTTATATTGGCATATTTTGTATAACTCTAGATATAATTCATATACTGTAATTAATATACCTCCTAAAAGAAACCCCGTATCCCTTAGCAGTTATTCCCCATTTTTCCCTGCTCTTAGCTACCAGCAAGTGCTAATCTACTTTCTTTCTCTATAGATGTTCTTTCCGGACTCCTTTCATTTACTATAATGTTTTCATGATTCACCATGTTGTAGCATGCATCAGCATTTTGTTCCTTTTAATTGCTAAATGACATTCTATTTATATATCACATTTTGTTTATCCACTCCTCAGTTGATGGACCTTTAAGTTTTCACTTTTTGGCAATTATGTCCTTTTCCCTTAAGCTTAATTTTTAATTAATAGAATATTTTTCATAACAGTTTTAGATTTACAGAAAAATTGAGCAGATAGTAAAAGAGAGTTCCCATATATTACCCTCCAACACACACACACATCTTACAGTGGTATGGTACATTTGTTACATCAGTGAACCAATATTGATACAGTATTATTAACTGACGCCCACTGTTTTTCAGATATCCTTACATTTTACCTAATGTTCTTTTTCTTTTCCAGGATCCTATCTGGGATTCCATGTTACATTTAGTAGCCATGTCTTATAGACTTTTCTTGGCTGTGACAGTTTCTTAGACTTTACTTGCTTTGGTAACATCCGTAGTTTTGAGAGATACTGGTCACGAACACTGGACGCTCCTCTTGGAATTAGTGTGTTTTTCTCATGATTAGATTGGGGCCTGGGGAGGAAGATCACAGAGTGCCATTTTCATCACATATCAAGGGATATACTATCAACACAATTCATGTGTGTTTTGTTGATATTGATCACCTGATGATCTGGCTGAAGTAGTGTTTGTGAGGTTTCCCCACTGGACAGTTAAGTGACTCTTTCCACCCCTGTCCATTCTGTACATCCTGGAGGGAAGTCACTATGTGCTTTGTACAATGAAGGAGTGGGGAATTACACATCCTCAAGAGCTGAGTACCTAAGTTATTTGGAATTCTTCTGCCTCTCCCTCCATTAATTGACTCAATCCTTTATCAGTATGGATACATAGATATCTATTTTATACTTTAGGTTATAATCCATTCATTTTGTTCAAATTGCCCCAGCTTTGGCCATTGTGAGCTTTTTCAGTTGTCTCCTGTGTACCCTTTGACATACCCACTCCCACCGTTCACCCTCCCCTTCAATGTGGGTTTTTTTTTTTTTTCCTGAGTGTGTTCCTCCTTTTTTCCTTTCATTTTTAAATGACCCTAATCCTAATAGAAGTTGACTCTAGGAAAACTAACAATACTCCCTTTCTCAGGTAATCCTGATTTCTCTGCTGATGGCAGAACTAAACTTTACCTGCAGGGGGTAGAGGGTGAGGCCTCTGGGAATCTAAGGTTGAATAAGACACCTGTCTTGCCCTCCAGAGTTAATTTAGTAGATCACACAAGTGATAATTGGTAAATCTGGGATTCAAACACAAATTTATTCAGCTTAAAACCTGTTATTTGCCCTACTTCAAACTATAAATAACTGGGAAGCCTTACAGGATAAATATCTTGGGAGTAAGAAATCTGATTTCAAAATTTTATCCTGAAGGCACCAGCTACTTTTTAATTATATTTTGACCTCTCAGCTGGCTTCTGACTGAAAAGTCATTATTTTACAAACATTAATGGAAGATTTACTATGTGACTATCAATTGCCTGATACAATATTCTTTTATGCTGCATTTTAATTAGATGCCACCCCAAATTCTGTTTATAAGTAGGTGAGTTTTAAATTATGAAAATATACTGTGGCATGTATACATATACCATAATTATGAGTATATACCATAAAATCCCTACTTATATAACACACTACGTTATATTCTACTGGACTGCTACTTTACTCTCTGAGTTGATATAAATGTGGCCATCCAAAAATCTTGTTACCTCCAAAGATGCTAAGTGAGTTAACGAAGCTTCTTTCTCATATTGATCCTCTCCCATGTGAGTAATGAATGACAACCTTGTGTCTGAAACTGCGGCCTCTCCTTGCCTCACTAAGTTTTGTTATTTATTATAATAAAGGTGCTTAATGTGGGTTGTTTTTTCTCTGAAAGGAAGAGGGAGAGGGAGAGGGAGAGAGGAGCCCCTCATATCCTGGGTGCATCGTTGTGGGGCCAGGTTGTGAAAACAGGGTATTTCAAAATAGGTCTGTACTGGTTAGTATGTGGCAAAATCAATTGAATTGGTTATGGCCATTAAAAAAGAAAAGTATCACTGATCACTCTAGTCTGAGCGTATTGCTCTTTGAAACCCATTCTAGTGATGCAAGTCTGTATATGCATGATTGTGTGGTAAAAATGCATTTCCCACTGTGGTTAAATGTTCAAGGAAGTCAGCGAATCACTGCTGAAGGGGACTTCTCTCTAGCCTTCCCACTTTCTCTCCACCCTGAACTTCCACAATTTAATGCCAGGATATTTCTGCCTTTTCTGAAAATTTGAGTCTGGAAGAACATTTTGGGGAACTGGAGGTGGGGAGAGTAGGAAAACACAACAGCTCTTCACAACCCACTGAGCTCAGGGATATAGTTAGAATATCTAAAATATTTCAGCTCATCATTCTGAATAAGGACAGAATCCACCAATGAAAATGGGTGATGAATATGCTATGCAGCGTGAAAACAATTTTAATTACACATTTCAATGCCCCTTCTCCTTTCCTCCAGGAGAGAGAGAGGCCTGGATATTCCTGGTAGATTGTTGGGTGTCATATTTTCCTGACCCCTTTTTATTTGCGCAGTTTTATTTTATATTCATATACAATCCTCATCCGAGGATATGTTTTTATTTATTTTTTGAGAGAGAAAGAGAGGAAGGGAGAAAGAGAAACATTGATGTGAGAAACTTTGATGAGAGAGAAACATTGATCCGTTATCTCCCTCACGCTCCCTGAACAACCTAGGTCTGTGCCCTGACCCAGAACGGAACCTGCAACCTTTTGGTGTACAGGCGGGACTACTCCAACTAACTGAGCCACCCGGAAAGGGCTATTTGCGCAGTTTTAAAAGTGCATTAAGCGGGGAGGTGGGGGGAGGTGGAGGTGGAGAAAAAACGCGCATTAACAGCCTAGGCAACTCCCAGTACGACTGGCTGGCTAACCCGAGGAGCGCAGCATCCTCCTCGGTGGTGGGGGGGGGGTGGGGGGGGGGAGGGAGGAGGAGGCCGGAGGCTCTTCCCGGTGGGCTAATGCGCAGAGGACCCTCCTCATTGGACTGTGCGGCGCGAGGAAGTGGGAACGCTGAGGTAGGACAAGAAATGGTAGAAAGGGCAGGAGACTTCACAACATAGGGATTCGAAGAAGCTTTAATAAAAGGCAAAGCGCACTTTTGCTGGACTCGCGTATTGTATAGGAGAAGAAACCAGAAGTCAAGTAAAGCGTCCCTACTTTTTAGAACACCCTTAACCCTGGCACCCGGCCCAGCCCACTGCAAGACAGGTGAGCGGCCGCCGTCCCGGGGGCTGCGGGACCTGCTCCTCCATGAACCTGCTGGGAGCTGAGCGCCTTCGCCCCACGCCGCCGCGCAGCCTCCGAGGCTTCGAAGGGGAAGACGGCGAAATCGATATTCTGGGAGAGGAAGAAGATGAAGACGACGACGAGGAGGAAGAAGACCACGTGGAGATCAAAGTGAGCCCACAGTTCCTAGAGCGGCTGCACCAGCCGGAGCCGCCCGGGGCACGGCAGGGCGCGAAGCCGGGAGAGCGCACCGAGAGCAGCGGTTGCCCAAGCGACTCCCCGGAGTTTGGCACCAAGTTCAGGGCCTCGACCGGGTCTGCGACGGCCTCTGGAGACGCCCCTCAGCCCGCGAAGCCCCCCTACTCCTACATCGCGCTCATCACCATGGCCATCCTGCAGAGCCCACACAAGCGCCTCACGCTGAGCGGCATCTGCGCCTTCATCAGCGGCCGCTTCCCCTACTACCGCCGCAAGTTCCCGGCCTGGCAGAACAGCATCCGCCACAACCTCTCGCTCAACGACTGCTTCGTCAAGATCCCCCGGGAGCCCGGCCACCCGGGCAAGGGCAACTACTGGAGCCTGGACCCCGCCTCCCAGGACATGTTCGACAACGGCAGCTTCCTTCGGCGCAGGAAGCGCTTCAAGCGCCACCACCAGCCCCCGGGAGCCCACCTGCATCACCCCTACCCCCTCTCCGTAGTGCCCGCCACCCTGCACGGTCCTG
>NW_005370621.1:169341-169662 GCF_000412655.1 Myotis brandtii
CATCCCCTTCGCTACCTGCTGCTGTCCGCCCCTGTCTACTCTGAGGCGCCAAGGAAAGTGCAAGGCGGGGACCTGGTGACCCCCCGCGCCGCCCTTGCAGCACTGCAGCCCCCACTGGGCTTCCAGCCTTGGGAGGGGGGCAAGGGGCTGGCATCGAGACAGATCGGCGGATGTCCCTCCTTCAGCATCGAAAGTATCATGCAAGGGAGCCGAGGAGGGGGTACAGCGACCGCGCAGAATCTGTCCCAGACCCCGTGGGGCTACTGTCACCTGCTGCAGCGCCCGCCCTGCCTGTTGCACACCCTGCCTGCCGCCCCCTGG
>NW_005370621.1:169826-172327 GCF_000412655.1 Myotis brandtii
CGCCGTGGCGCTGCTGGGGCGTCCGCCGGGAGCGGAGGGCTCCAGGCAGATGCCCTGCGGAGAGGGGACCTCGCCCGAATTTTGAGTAGCACCCACCTCCTGCCCTGGCGCCAACTCCGAGGGGCGAACCTGGAGCCAAACTAGAGGGCAGAGACCCAGGTCTCGCTCTCTCCGCTGCCTGTCCTGGAGCACTCCACCTTGCACAGCCAGGACTAGGTGTATGCATTAGCATCCTGCAGCAAAGTAGCCACCAATTTCCGTTCCCAACAGTTTCCATTCGCTGTGAAATATTTACAAAGGAAAGGTTGGCTACTGTTCCCTTAGACAACGTGAACGCAAACTTCCTATGACATCGATTTTCGCCTTTTCTTTCCCAGCCTCCCCTGGTGGCTTCCAGGACTTTTCTGGTTTGCACATTTCCAGAGGAACTATGAATGTGAGTGGGGTATTTTGTTCTGATATGAAAAGAAAAACAAAGATACAATGTCCAATGCACACCATGTTTTCCCCTTCTTCACCCCCTAGGAACTTCAAGTATTATTCCCAAGTCCAGTACAATGTGCTCATATCCTTTATGTCTTTCTGAAACCCATGTGTAATATAAGTAGAATTTTAATTTCAGAGCATTTATTTCTGATCTGTGTGTCGGATGTGTCCATGGAGAGGTGTTAAAAGTAAACCTAGCTGTGTAGACTAAATAAAGTGCTAAATCATTACACAACATCGTCTATTTTATGGAACTTCTTTAAAAAAAACTAGTTCTTTCCTCCCAAGAACAATTTAGTTTTACAATTCTTATTCATTATAGACATCAGAAACAATCCATTTTAAAAATGGCTTTTAAAACTTAAGAATATTTGAAGTTGAAAAGTCCTTTCTTTTGAACTATGGGATTTAATATGTATAAAACCTATAGAATAAAAGAATTGGAGGAAATCTAAATAGAGTCTATATATTTTTTTATCTTCCTAAAGATGTTGATTTTTCTCCAGAATAAGTTGGAGGACTATTTGAAATCAATGTGGAAGGTAGTGGCTAACATTTATTTGTGGGGGTGGGGATGAGGGTTGAGGGGGGCAGTTTGGGGAGTGAAGGCATTTTTTTAAAAAAGCATTAGAACTTTCACAACAAGGGCCCAAAGAAAAAGTATATAATGTATCAAATAAGCATTCATGTCCTGGACATTTACAATTAAAAAAAAATTCTCTCTCTAGGCAAGTGCCTTCTAAGGGCTCCTATTTTCTTTCTTTAGAACAGAAAGTAACTTCCTTTTGTTTCCAAAAGAGTTAATTTCTTAAAGGACTTTGCAACCAGAAAGATTTCACTGTACTGGGCTTCAGGTGACTGGGTGGGAGGGAAAGAAGACCCAAATGTCCATCATGAAATACTCCTGCCAGAGAGACCAAATTTCTCCTGCAGCTCTCCAGTCGCTAAGCAGACTCTCTCTTTTTCCCCTCACAATTGCTTTCCCCGTGGCTTAGGAAAAAGTCACTCTGTGAGTGTGAAGAAGGTCATTGGCCCTCAGCTACTCCCCAGGCCCAGCTATGAATTTCTCATTACAGGAGGGAGGGGCTCCAACGAGACATGTTTTTAATTGGTGATTTTTACTCCAGCTCCTCATTTCCACCCCATCCCTCAGAACTTCTTTGGCATGTTCTGCCTGCAATCCCTACCTTCTCTGGGCTTGGTAGATCAGTTTCAGGGACATTCTGGAAAGTTCCCAAGCCAAACCCTTGGTAGCCACTGGGACACAGAACTTCAGATTGTACTCTCCGGCTCTGCACCTGCAACCTTTGCTTGTATGGCAAGCACCACCCCTGCCCTACATAGGCCCCCATCCTGGGGCTGCAGGCAGTCCCTCCCCTAAACCTCCTCCTCTTTCATCCACTTCTCCCTCCTTGGGTTTTTAAAAATGAAAATTTAGAGACTTTATATCATATCTATGAACTCCACCATATCCTGTGGGATATAGATAGCTAATTACACCCAACATAATTCAAAGAATGAAAATAGTCCTTTACATAAAACAAAATCATAATATAAAGACTTTTGGAAATAATATCATTTCAAATTTATGCATTAAAGTAGTTAGATAGTATAATTGTTTTTTATACTTTTTATTGTTGATAGCATTACAGGTATCTCCCACTTCCCTCCCCCCTCACCCCCCTCCTTCCCGCTTCTATTCCCGCCTCTCCCAGCGCTACCCACTCCTCGCAGGAGACGCCGCCGAGGAGTTCTCTTCCCCGCCTTTGCTCCAAGCCAGCCACCAATACGGGTGACTGCGGATGAGAATTGGGCCCAAGCCGGCCCCCAAGCTCCTAATTGTTACCTAATGAAACTATATCGAACGACGAATTTTCAGGAAAAACGTCGACTCAGTGGAAGAGTAGTTAAACATAGTTCGCCACCCGAACGTGGCGCTTCGGACCCACCTGCCGGGAGCGCGGCGACCGCGTGGAGAGGTCAGCGTGAAAGGGGGCCCGCGCGAAACCCCGCAA
>NW_005370621.1:172338-172925 GCF_000412655.1 Myotis brandtii
ACATGTCTTCACTACTCTATTGCCCACATCCATGGAGGCTTTGAACTCAGTCTGTCTGACTCTCAGCACTTCAGCTTTAAGATCGTTTTAGCAAATTCTGCAGACTGGGCAAACCGAAGAGTTTGGAAACAAGTGAAGAGTAAAGGGAACCCATTTTCCTGTCAGCTCTCTGGTGGTTCACATTCCAACCCCCCCTGGCCTTTGGCGGAAACATCTCCAGGCCTGCACCCATTCATTCATTCGAATAGGTCACCAAATGTCCTCGGAGCGCCAGGCAGAGCCTCTCCCAGCGCTACCCACTCCTCGCAGGAGACGCCGAGGCGTTCTCTTCCCCGCCTTTGCTCCAAGCCAGCCACCAACACGGGTGACTGCGGATAAGAATTGGGCCCAAGCCGGCCCCCAAGCTCCTAATTGTTACCTAATGAAACTATATCGAACGACGAATTTTCAGGAAAAACGTCGACTCAGTGGAAGAGTAGTTAAACATAGTTCGCCACCCGAACGTGGCGCTTCGGACCCACCTGCCGGGAGCGCGGCGACCGCGTGGAGAGGTCAGCGTGAAAGGGGGCCCGCGCGAAACCCCGCAA
>NW_005370621.1:173154-176572 GCF_000412655.1 Myotis brandtii
CGCGTCCGAATTGCGCAATGGGATCCATGATCAGGGGTCGTTCTTTACCCTTGGACTCATCTTCTTGAGGCCAGAAAGCTGGATGTGTCCAGAACTGCCCAAGGGCGGGGGCGCAGAGGGGTTGGGGCGAGAGCCAGAGGGAAACCTGAAGGAGAGACTATCTCTCTGGTCCTGCCCCCGATTAAGAGTAACCTCAGCGGGCAACCTTCATCTCCTCCTCTCTCTGCCAGACGCTGGATTCCACCGTTAACCCTCCCAGCACCCAAATGACTCTATGGAATCCCCATTATACAGCTAAGACATATGTGACTTGGAGAAATTAAACGACTCTCCCGAGGTCCCTTCTTAGGCAGCGGTGCCCGGCCCTGTCAGGTGTTTTAACCACAACCCCACTGGTGCTCGCGACTTGCTCTGGCCCGGGCCTTCTTTGGTCGCAGGGGCCGCAAGCCAGAGGCGCCAGGACGCGCGCCGCCAGTTCCGTCTTTCGCCCGGGGCTCTGCTGCGGGCTTCCCAGGGAAGGTCACTGGGAGGGCAGGACCGGGCCACCACCCGGCCCAGGTGGCACTCGAGGACTCCACCTAAGGCAACGTCGCCAGGGAGGAGTTAGACAGTCCCGAGAGTGTTCTTCCTCCCCTGCAGGACCGTCGTTCTCTTTCCCCGCGCGGGGCACTGGATCCCGACGATGTGAAGGGTTGTGATGCGACCTAGTTACAGGGCGGTGGTGGCCTGGGAGAGGGAGGGAGGGGTGAGGCGCCGAGCCTCTGGAGCCGCAGCCTGCAGGTCACCCTCGGGTCAGAAGGTGCGGTGGGAGGGGACGGGCCCAGGGGAATGGGAGGCGAGGTGCTGGCCCCCACTGAGAAGGAGAGAGGGCATCTGGGGGTCGGGCGGCCTAGAGCCTAGGTGGCTGTAGGTGCCAGTGTGCCCTGTGCAGGTGCAGTCTGGCAGGGTGGTGACATTCTAAGCGCCCAGATCCTGTATGCAAAACCTTTAGTACTTGCTTATCCGTGGGAGTGTAGCTAGGGATTCAGGAGCCATTCTCCTCTCCCATCGGCCTAACCCAGACGCTCCTTCCTTTGGCTGGAATGCAGTAACAGACGGTAGAAAATCCAGAGAAGCAGCAGAACGATGAGGAAAAGACTAGAATCAAAACTGCCATAAAAACTAACCAGGCTGGGAGTGAGATAAAGCAAATCCCATCTTCTAAGATTTTGCACCAGAATTTCACATTTTATTGGAAGTGTGAAGAACTCATAGCTCTCATTGCCCCCAGTATTTAGGAAAAATGTTCAAAAATGTCTCCCACATTAACATCTGATTCCTATCTAAATTGCAATCTCACCCTAATTGCGAATGTCACCTTCTTGTAATCTCTACAAAAATAGTTTAGTCTTAATGGCTGCTTTTTCATATCAGCACTAAAATTATTTAAATGGATTTTAAGTGTTTATTGATTCCACATACATCACTAAGTTAAACAACTTAAATAGATGATAGATAATACTACCAAAATTTGCCCCTCTTTCCCCCCAAAAAACAACACCCAGAAAATTAGATGGAGAAAAAAAAAAGGATTTGAGAACCCAATCCAACACGAGTTCCCTGTTGCTTAACTACCTTAATATAATCAGGTATATATGTTAAAATGAATGCATACAAAATAAATATGAATATAAACTTTATCTTCTTATTTGTTCTTAGAATGCAGGAATGTTTATTGCAGTCAGTCATTAAGAATATTGGGGGATAGTTATGATTTATTTAGCTAGTGAAGCAGTTTCTGTTCCCAAGTTCAAGCAGAGAAAAATGAGATTAAATTAAGCACAAGAGATTTTATTTTCTTCACATACTGTAATTTTGCTACCTATGGCTATGTCTATATTTAAAGTTAAATTTATGAACAATAGTTCTTCAGATTAAGGTGACTACTATTGTGTTATCCAAGGTAACTCTTGTATGAAAGATATTGTGCTACATTTCAAGCAGTATTTATTTTTTCCCTGAATTTTAAGCCTTTTTTAAAAAAATAAATAAATAATGGAAACTTCCAAACATACAAAGCTAGAGAGATTAGTATAATTAATCTCTATGTACCTGTCAGCTAGGCCAACCTGGTTTCATCTTTACTCTGACAGTCCTCTCCCCACTGGATTATTTTGAATCAAATCCCAGATAGTCTATCATTTTATGCACAGATATTTTTGAACATTTCTCCAAAAGACAAGAATTCCATCAATGTAACCACAACACTATCATCACACCTAAATAATTCATTAACAGCATCGATTTATCCATGCAATGTTTAAATATCCTCAATTGTCTCAAAACTTTCTTTTCTTTTTTTTTAATAGTAAAGGTGGAAATTTACTGAAGAACAAGTACAGACTCCCATGTGGGGAGGGGAAAGAATCTCACAGCACAGACTCCCACATGGGGAGGGGGAAAGAGTTCCCTCAAAACTTTTTTTTGTTTAGTTGATTGGTTTGAATTAGAATGCAAATAAGGTCCACACATTACATTTGGTCGATATGTTCTCTTATGTCTAGCTTAGGTTTCTCTCCAATACTCTCTCTCTCTTTTTAAATAAAAACAAACAAACAAACATTTTTGTTGTTGAAAAAACTGGAAGAATTTGGCGTTTTGGATTTTGTGGTTACAGGCATTATTTTTATGGTAAGATATTTCCAGGGATAAGGTTATTTTAGACTTTTGAATATTAGCAAATGTCCCTGTTCAAAGAGTCAGCTGTTGAGAAAATAAATTTTTATTAAGGCAAGCATGGTTCTGGGAAAGCTTATGTGAAATTTTCCTAAATGTAAATATAATATTTTCTTACAACTTTTAAGACTAGGTTGCTATTTCCATGTAGTTATAGAAATATAGAATTACCAATCAAATATTTCATCTAAAGATTTAAATCTAGTCTTATTTTGGCAGAAATGAAGCTCTTTATACCTTAACATATTTAGTTGAAATTCCAAAGACATTTAGTGTTTCAGAATTTTAGGTTTACATTGTTTTAAATGAAACAATATAATATTGTTTATATATTATATTTAATTTTAATGAAAAAGTAAAATGTAAAAACAGTCAGTTAAGGTCAGAGGTAGGGTAATTACAAATTCTGCGCTCATGAGAAGAAAAATCATTTTAGGATAATCCCAAATTAAAGGGACTCGGGATATGAAAGAACTTAAACTGGACAGAGCCCTAGCTGGTTTGGTTTAGTGGGTAGAGCATAGGCCTGCGGACTGGAGGGTCCCGGGTTGATTCTGGTCAAGGGCACATACCTGGGTTGTGGGCTCGATCTCCAGTAGGGGCCATGCAGGAGGCAGCAGATCAATGATTCTCTCTCATTGATGTTTCTATCTCTCTCCCTCTCCTTTCCTCTCTGAAATCAATAAAAATATATTTAAATAAA
>NW_005370621.1:176616-233207 GCF_000412655.1 Myotis brandtii
TCAGGAAAGAAGTTTGGGCTGGGGGACTGGGAGAGTCATTATCATGTAGGTGGCAGGAGAGCTGGTGTTTGGAGGAGATCACAGCAGGATATGAATAGAGTGAGAAGAGAGGTAGGGAAGATCCCAGGGACATTGCTATTCAACAGGTGGCTGCAGGAGTAGGAGGCAGTGAAGGGGCTGAGAAGGGAGCGGGAGGAGAACCAAGGGCCAGTGATGTTTTAGATGCAGAAGGAGAAGAGGAACAACAGGGATAAATGATTACGAAGGTCAAATACAACAAAGACTGGATTTGGATTTGACTCTAACAGGTCATATATGGAAACATTTTGGAGCCAAAAGGAAAATTGTGGTGACTTAAGGAGTGTTCGTTTCCTGGGGCTGCCATAACCAACTATCTCAACTTGGCAGCTTAAAACAACAGAAATTTATTCTCTTCCTGTTCTGGAGGCCAATTGTCTGACGTTGAGGTGTTGGAAGGGCCATGTTCTCTCTGAAGGCTCTGGGGACAGATCCGTTCCATGCCTTTCTCTTAGCTTCTGGTGCTGCTGGCAATCTTTGGCATACCTGGGCTTATAGACACATCACCCCAACCTGGGCCTCTATTGTCATGTCCAGTTTCCCCTGCAAACTGTGTTTCTTCTCTTCCCTAAAGACACCAGACTAATTGCATAGTCTACACTGTATTTCCAAAGAAGATCACATACTAAGATTCCCAGAAGGACATGCATTTTTCGGGGGACACTTGATCAACCCAGTACAAAGGTAAATAAGGAGGAAGGAAGATTGTAGACTTCACTTTAAGAAGCTGGAGACAGCCACTGAGTCACCAGCGTGACTCAGTGGTTGAACATCAACCTATGAACCAGGAGGTCGCTGGTCAGGGCACATGCCCAAGGTTGTGGGCTTGATCCCCAGTAGGGGGTGTGCAGGAGGCAGCCGATCAATGATTCTCTCTCATCATTGATGTTTCTCTCTCTCTCTCTAACTCTCCCTTCTTCTCTGAAATCAATAAAAATATATTTTAAAAAATTAAGAAGCTGCAGACAGGGATAAAGGGAGGAATATTTTTTTCCCCAAGATGGGAAAGGCTTAAACAAGCTTCTCTGTTGAATAAATGAAGGACTCCCAGAGATGGAGAGGTTAAAGATTTGGACTGAAAGCATATAATTGATGGTGCAAAATCCCGAGGGGCTGGGGCACAGGTAGATGGATCAGTAGTGGGCTGAATTAGAGATGGGAGGGGGAACAGATGTGTGCAGATGCAGGAAGTGTTTGAGGGTGGAGGGGGCAGCTCACTGAGCGGGATGAAGCGTGACAATGCTCCGTGCATGTTGGAGGTGTTCAGTAAGCAAATCCAGAGCAGATGTTGGAGTGAGCAGCTGAGACAGCAGCTTGTGAAACCAGCCCTTCTTTGTGGGTAGAGGATTAGTTAAGGATCCTGGCCCTGGGAACCAAGAAGGGGAGGGTAATCTGTTCATGCGTATTACAGAGCTTAGGGGGAGAAGTTTCAGTATCAATCTGGAGAATGTCCATGAGGGCCAGAGCGAGAGGCCCTGCGGTCAAGGGCACCAGCCCCTGACTTGGAGATGAAGTCTTCACCCAGCACTATCATTGCCCTGTATGTAATGGTCCTAACCTGGGGCAACCTGGAGGGGTCATTATGGAAAGGGACTGAGGGGTAAGAATATAGTCCCTATGTAGAGATATGAAGAGGATTCTCTGAGATAACTAATGCAGGGTGACGGTGGAGGTAGATGTAAGAAGCCCCCTCCTGCTTCAATGTCAATGTGGAATTCAGTTCATGGAGAGCAGAGCTCATCGCCATTTGGACCCCCGTGTTGGCCTAAATTTATTCCTCAGGCTTGTGGAGTACTTCCCAAGAGGGGAAACCATGACCACTTGTTGAATGACAGCCTTACAAACCTGCTGTGTAGTCCCTCAAGCCATTCCATTATTTTTCTTCCACTTGGCTTCACACCTTAACCTTAGGATCTGTGTGAGGAACCAGGTTTTAGGAATAATTATTTCCAGTGGAATTCCTAGTGTGCTCTGTTTATCAAATGAGGGGGAAAGCTTAATATAGTACTAGAGGCTCAATGCACGAAGATTCATCCAAGAATGGGCCTTCCTTCCCCTGGCTGCCGACACCTCCTTTGCTCCAACCCGGAGCCGCCTTTCCACCTTCCCATGCTGCCCAGAGGCCCAGAGGGCTGGGGCAATTTGCAAAGCCTGCGTCGTCGCCATGGCAATGACGCAAGCATCCCGTCCTGCCCCGGCCACTCAGCGCCTGCGTATGCAAATTAATCTGCCAGCTTTATTGGGTTACTTTGCATACTCACTCCTGATTGGCTGGTGGGCGTCATGAAGGTATGGTCAATTTGCATCTTTCTATTTTATTAGTATAGATAAGAGTTTTCACAGGTGTATTCCTATCAAATCAGTTTTGGGTTCATAGTGAGGAATCTTTTCTGGATTAAATTGTTTAATTGTTGTGAAGATGCTGGCCTGAAATCAGAGAAGATAAAAACAATTTTAGAAGAGTTGAAATTCTAACCCTTAGTAGTATAAAACAGAGCTGAGCCCTGGCCCTGCATTTTTATATATACATTTCAATGAGCTGCTGCTATAGCCTAAACAGTGATTCTCAACTAGGGGCTATTTTGCTCCCCTATCCACCCGCCCCAGGGGAAATTTGGGAAATTCTGGAGACTTTTTTCCCCTCTATTTTTAAAAATTGTGGCAAATACACATAACATAAAATTTACCAGTTTGACCATTTTTAAGCGCACAGTTCAGTGGCATTAAGTGCATTCACACTGTTGTGCTCCCATCACCACCACATACTCACAGAACTCTTTCCATCTTGTAAAAAGGGAAACTGTGCCCATTAAACAATAACTTCCCATTCCTTCCTCCCCGCCAGACTCTGGCACCCTCCATTCTACTTTCTGTATCTATGAATTTGATTGCTCTAGGCACCTCACCTATATGGAATTATATTGTCTGGAGGCATTTCTGATTGTCACAACTGGGGACGGGGTGCTACTCGTGTTCTGTGGGTAGAGGCCAGGGATGCTGCTCAAAATCCTGCAATACACAGAATACCCCACGACACAGTGTAATCCAAGCCCAAATGTCAATTGTACTGAGGTTGAGAAACCCTGAACTAGAAGAGCTTCATTTAAATTTCAAGCTAATCATATTAATCAATAGGTACTAATTATGCTGCAGTAATAAACAACCTCCAAATCTTCAATTTAACACAAAAATATTTTATTTTGAGCCAGCCACTTAGCCATGGTGAAGTGTACAATAGCTTCTAAAACTTCCATGGAAGTGTGCACATTACATTACTTCCATTTACATTGTATTGGCCAGATCAAATCACATGCCCATGTTAGAAAGGCAATCACCACACATAGCAATGAAAAATAAACCTCATGGGATATCATCGACTAGCTATGCTAGTATCCAGGACAAGCCTTCTAGGAGGAAAACTCAGACTGCATGTCAAGGGTAGCTAGGGCTGCACGTGCTGTCCCCAGAGTCATTCACTAACTTCCTTACTCTGCAACTTCATGTCTGGCTGCCACACTGGCCTCTGCTTCTTCTAGGTTTTATGTTTGCTTTTGTTTCATCTCCTTTTTGGAGCCTTAACTTACCTGCTTCTTTAACCACAGTCCCACCTCTTCCTTTGGCCTCAGCATGAATATGCTGTCATCTGAGGCAGCTGTGCCTAGTGCATCCTGCTGCTTCCTGGAATCTCTGTCTTCATAACTTTGGCCTAAAGCCTTTTGCATTATATTGCTGACCCTCCCCTTTTTTAAAAAATATACTTTTATGGTCATGGCAAAATTGAGCAGAAAGTACAGAGATTTCCCATAGACCTTCTACCCCTATTCATGCATAACCTCCTCATCCTCAATCACCCACCAGAGTGGCATATTTGTTACAGTTGATGAACCTACACTGACACATCAACACCCCAAGTCCATGGTTTACATTATGGTTCGCTCTTGGTGTTGTCCATTCTATGGCTTTTATGAATGTATAATAACGTGTATAGCATTAAAGTATCCAGCATGGTTTCACTGCCCTAAAAATCCTCTGTGCTCTGCCTGTTCATTGCTGTCTTCCCAAAACCTCTGGCAACCTCTAACCGTTTTTCTGTCTCCATAGTTTTGCCTTTTCCAGAATGCCATAGAGTTAGTCATATGGTATGTGGCCTTTTTAGATTGGCTTCTTTAACTTAGTAATATGCTCTTAAGGTTCCTCCATGTCTTTCGTGGCTTCATAGCTCATTTCATTTTAGTCCTGAGTAATGTTCTATTATCTTGATGTACCACAGTTTATTTTCCATTCACTTACTGAAGGACATCTTGGTTGCTTTCAGATGATTAGCTACTTTCCAGAAAGTGATTTAGCTGAGAAACTATGCTGAGACCCCAATGGTTTGAAAGAAATTTCAAATATTTAAATGAGTAAGTTGTTATACTCCATCCAATAGGTCACTTAAAATAAAGCCTGGGGGTTTTTCATCTTCACTGCACACTTTCTTCATGTCTCTGTCAAATATGAGAGAGGCCTTACCTGGTACAGAGTAACACATCTTCCTGCCCACTTATCCTGCTTCACCCTTCACAGCATTCATCACCATCTGCTGTATTACACATTCATTTGTTTATCTTCCTTTCTAGATTGTAAGATCCATGAGAGCAAAAATCTGCTCATTAACATGCTTCCAGAGCCTAGATAAATGTCTGGTCCATAGTAGGTGCTTCACAACATCTGGGATTCCATTCTGTCCCAAGATGCAAGGAACACTAAGGAAGATATCTTTTATTCCATAAAGACTGTTAATTATGGTAGAAATTGGATGCACCCGCCTAAGATTCTTCATCATACTTTCTGCGAAATCTGCCACAGATAGGCCAGTGGCCCAGGATGTGTAGTCTTTCAGTTTGATCACCTCATAAGCACTGTTACCCACCTGTTTGTGGAACTTGTTTCTACTGTTCCTGATCTGCATCGGTGCCTAAATCAGGGTGCAGATTCTTTAGGGAAACACCAGCACCATTCACTCCACACAGGCACACTAGAGTCTCCATGCTCCCAAGGACCCACACTTGACAGCTCAATGGTTGAACTCCCAGCCTCTCCCCCATTAGGTAAGGGAAGCCCGCTGAATCCAGATGGCAACCACTTCCAATAACATGGTTTTTTTTTTGGAAAGCCGCTTAACTTCCAAGCCACATAGGTCAAGACAGCCACTGGATTGGAAACAAACCATTTGCAGTTGGGACTGTATTACACAACTTTAGGAATGATGCATTTAAAGACGTTCACGTTACCCTGGACCACATTAAGGCGGCTTTCTCCTTCCTGTTGATGTGCCCAGCTGGAGTATCAACCAGCTTGGCGTTCGCAGTCACACTACAGTCTTTGCCAGAGACAATTTTTGGTGTTCTAAGGAAAAGGCTGCCGTGTTGGCCATCCATCATCTCTCCCTTTACTTTGTCTTCTATGACACCAACAAGAGAGCAAGTTCATCTGCCAAGTCCTTCCTTAAGATACCGACGGCACAAGCCATGCCAACAGCACCCACCCCAACGACTGTCATCGTATTCTGGGGGCTCTGTTCTTCCTTAAGAAGAGTCACCATCAGCTGATCCTTGAGGTTGCCATATTGGCCTTGGAACCGCAAGGGACTGGCAGTGCATGGCGGGCGGGCATCGGTGGCGCGCTGCGTTGGATGCGGACTCGGCGGCAGCTGCTCGGGTAACAAGTTGTAAGTTTTAAATTGGCACCGTTTTGAGTAGCGGGAGGAAATCTCGGGGAGGAAATCTCGCGATGTCCGCTCGGCGCCGCCTGGTCTGAGAACCCTCCTGGGTCCCACGCAGTCACGCTCCCGCCGGTCCCTTGGCAGCCGCCATCTTGGTTGTCGGGCAGCTGGGTGCCGCACCGCCCGCTTGTGTTCACAGAGAGAAGCCTTAAGGTGCTTGTTCCTAGAGTCGGAAGGTTAATGGCAGCCTAATGCTACCTCACACGCCTACGTCATTCACCTCCCTTCACCTCACCACGCGGGCATTGTGTGTGTCACAGCCTCACAAGAAGGGTGAGTGCAGGGCGGTGAGGTGAGAGGGAGGGGGCTCACGCACAGTATGTTGGTATAATTGTTCTGTTTTAGCATTGGTTGTTGTTAATATCTCACTGTGCCTCATTTAGAAAGTAAACTTTATCATAGGCAGGGAGAACAGTACTCACAGGGTTGGGACTCCCTGGTTTCGGGCTCCCGCTGGGGCCTAGGGTCGCACCCCCCGCAGGTACAGGGCGGACCGCCGTCCACCGAGCGCGTCAAACCCTCAGGCTCGCGCGGGCCACGTAAACAAGGTGTAAGTTCGTGGGGCCGCAGAAAACAGGAGCTTCCACTTTCATAGGAACGTAGGTTTATTTCGATAGGCACATGCTGGATACAAAGGGCTGGAATAAATGAGTCCTCGTTCACATAAAATAAGAACATTTTAATAAAAATCAATATTTTTTCTTGAACAGTAACTTACCAGACACTGAATAACTGCACAAAATTAATAAGCATAACGCAAATAAACCTATTTTTCTTGTTCTCCGAAAGCGAAATATTTCCTGTTGCGCACACCAAACAAGTCAGAACAACAAGACTAATGGCGTGGCCATCGGCTCTAGAATATTCGCTGCTGGTATTAGTGGGGAGAAATGGTGTGCCTGTGCATAAGGGAGGTGAATGCAACACGATTACAGTAATCAGTCATCAGCAAACGGTGTAGTTCATGATTAATAATTATGTGTAACAGGATATTGTAAAAATTAAGTTACAAATTTTTATTAAGACATTTCTTGCATACCGTTATATTGGCTGGGCCACAAAAATATTCGTTGTGCTCCACATGCGGCCCTCGGGCCACGAGTTTGACATGCTTGATCTACACAATCCAGACCTAGGCTGTCTGGCCGCAGGTCTGGAGACTACTCTGCCGTCAGCGTTCCCCAGGTGGGTGCCCGGCGCGTGCACACTCAGCGCCCCTGCCACCACGCAGGCCGCAGGCTGTCCCAGGTGCTGGGATGGAGCCCTGGGGCAGTGGGAGGGGAGTGGTTTTAACAGCCAGCTGCGTGGCGGATTGAAGATTTCGGGATGGGACTCAGGACTTTGGAAGGCAGATGCTGGAGATGAGGGAGGGGCATCCCTGGCACAGAAGCACCTCCAGGTCTGTTTCAGGGAAAGGCCGAGGGGACTAGAGTATTTCGTGGGGTAGGGGGGCAGAGAGGGAAGCCTGAGGGCATCGGGGGAGGTCCTGAGGCCGGGTGGGAGAGTTTTGAGTTCTGTTTGTGGAGAGGAACTACCAATGCAAGAATGGCAGACTGGAAAGGATGGTAGAGATAATGGAATTCCTGCTCCTTGTGTTACACAGGAGGAAACTGAGGCCCAGGTTCACACAGCAGTCAGTGGGCAACATTGGGAACTCAATCATGCAGCAGGCAGAGTCTGCAGCACATAGTCAGGCACCTGTGATAACCCCTGGTGGCAGGAGCGGAGGGTCCACGGGTGGAAGGGAACACAGTCGGCCCGGGTCTGGGGCAGTACGGGGCTCATGGGCCCCAGCTGGAACTGAGGAAAGAGTCTGAGGCAGGAGCTGTGCTGTGCCTGGATGTGTCAGGGCAGCAAAGGAAGAGGAACTGGCAGGGACACACGAAAAGAGACCAAAGAGATTGGAAGCATCTGGTGCCAGAGAAGTCAAGGCTGGAGAGGATTTAAGGGAGGAGGAGTGGCAGCCAAGGGTTCAAGGCTATTCAAAGTTTGATTTGGTTATGGACCAAGGACATGGCTGTGTGCGTCACTGCTGTGAGAGGCTCCCAGACTGTAAGGGGTTGAGGGGAGAAGGGAGGAGAGCAGACGGAGGAGGTCAGCACAGGCAGGGAATTCCAGATGTTGGCTGAAGTCAGGAGGATGGGCTCTTGAGGGAGAAACAAGTTAAAGAGTGTCTTTAGGAGAAGGGAGATAGGAGAGTATTTTTTGGCTTAGGGGAATGAGCTAATCTTGCATGATGGGATTAAATTTTCCCTTTTATTTCATCTCTGAGTCTTAGATCTTTCATCTTTAAAACAGGGATAAGGAATGTGTTATAGGCTTGTGAGGATTAAATGGAAAAACACATGACTAGTGCTTAGTATAATGCCTGGCACATTATAACACATAATGGACAGTGGTTATTTTTAACATTGTATTACTACACATTTTTGAAGGGCCTATCCCAGAATCTTGCGGCCTAGAAAGGATTACATTTTAAATCTTGGGATCTTGTGTCACTTTATGGGGTACATTTGATTAATATATATGGTTTCACATATTTTGAAAGATTGGGCTGGAAACAGGCCCAAAGAAGCATTCTTTTTATTGCTCATGTACATGTGGAAATTATACATTTTAATTGTGTTATTATATGAGCCAGTTTCCTCCTCACGGGTGATGGTGGGTGGGAGTTCACCTCTCGGGAGAGGGAATTTGGTTTTGGATTTATTACTTACATCTGCAAAAGGAGTAAGAAAGACTAAAATAGGACACTTTCTGATAAGCAATTTGACTTTTTCTTTTTTCATTTTGATCTGAAACCTGTAGTCCAAGATTGAGGTAATTTTTCTTATTTTGAAAAAAATAATTTTCCATACGTGGGAATGATCTTGTTTAAGCAAGGATAAGTCATAGATGAATCCATCTATGCCTTTTCTCTTGGAGGAATACATCTGTGCCTTTTGGTGTGAACTTCATGAAAAAGAAAAAAAAAGCCCACAAGGCACACTACACACACACACACACACACACACACACACACACACAGTATGTGTGTGGGGAATTTCCGGGAAACCAAAGGGCAAAATCTTTTTCTTTTTAAAGAAGACACCTACGATGCCAGCTAGCCAGCACAGCCACATGGAACGGAAAGGAATTAGTTATAGTCCTAAAAGAGGGATAAATGCATCTGGTGTCAGATTAACCCCAGCAAACAGTTTTGCTTAGTTTGAAATACTCTGACTCAAAAGCATGCCGATTTCAGCGTGAGAAATAGATGTGTAAGACGACTTCTCAATAATCAGAATGTAGTGGTTGCATCTTAGGTGGACGAAATACAACATGGATAGGTCTTAAAAACATAATGTTGAGTGCAACAATGAGAAAAATAAGGATTTATGATGCCATTATGTAATCTAAAGCCACATACACACACCAAACATCCCAGCCTATTCCTGTAGAGATATGTGTATATTTACTAGAGAAGTTGCCTAAGAGGTAGGGGGGCATCAGTGTTAGGATCAGAGATAAGAGAGAAAAAATCTATAATAATAAAAGCGTAATATGCTAATTAGACTGGACGTCCTTCCTTCCAGACAAAGGTGCACCTCGGCAGAGGTGGCAGAGACCCCTGGCTGTGGCAGTGGCGGGCGGGGGGCTGGGGCCAAGGCCCTTGCACGAATTTCATGCATCAGGCCTCTAGTAAAAATATAATAAGAGAGGGGCTATGCACAGGCTGATAATGATAATGTGTTATGAGTTGAATATGATTTTTAAAAGGAGAAATCTTTTAGTTTGTGTTTTCTTTGTTGCCATATAATCAATCTGATGCAAAGGCAAAGAACTTGCAGGCAAACATGTGGTCCTCATGGTAACATGGGTTTCAGGGAATTCCTCAGAGCAGTTTTGGGTGGTGGCTTCCTGAGAGGAAAAAAAAGAAGCTGTGGTTTCAGCCAAATGTCAGAATCAGGGCACCACCTGCTTTATAACTTCAGGGGACGCCCTTCACATGCTGATGACTGCCCCCTGCCCACCTGGGTGGGACCTGAGCCTGACTCCCTCAGGGCTCTTCCAGGGCTGTATCCCAGGATATTTTTACAATTTATGTTTAGACCTTGTTCTGGTGGAAAAGTTATTTTATGAGAACAAAAACAAGCAATTTGGGAACATTTTTACGGTGAGAGAAATATGATTATATGAGAGCACAGATGAAATACTTTATTTTTTTTATTTTTATTTTTTTTGGTTCATGATGGTGAGAAGGCTAAAAAGGGCTAATTCTAAAATCAAGTAACCCTGATATTTGGGGGGCTAGCAATTGGAATCCATGCCAGCAAGCTAACTTATAATTAAGTCATTGCCTCCTTCCCAGAAACTGGTCATGCAGAACCTGTTACAGAGGCCATAAAACTGTGAACAGTGCACTGCTCTGGAGGAGGGTTATAAACGCTGGCGCTAGGCCAAACCATCAGATATGGCTTGGAGACCCCCAACACCCGAGGGCCTTCTTGCAAGGCCCGAGAAAAGGACTGGAAACATAATCCATATTTTCAGGACAAAAGAAGCCCCCTGCATGTTTCGATACTCAGATTTGGAAGCTATTCCCTGAGTCAGCTGGCGTAATTAAACAGTGTCCCTCCATTTCTTTAAAGCGTCACTTGGTTTTTCTTGGGTCTTCTGCAACAATGGTGGGATAGGAAGAACCTTAACTCACCTCCTCCAATGGACTTAACAAATATACAACTATATATGGGACAATTCCCTCTAAAAGGGACCTGAAAATCAGGTGATCAGAGCCTACAGAACAAAGGATAAAAGATTGCATGGAGATGGAAGGAGAGGCAGAGATATCCTCTTGCGCAGGGGATGTAGGGGTGTAGGGGCCTGGGGTGACCCACATCCCAGTAGCTACGATCCACAAACAGGAGGGATTTCAAAAGTATGGAGGCTTTTCCTGAGGAGAGAGGGATTCTAGTTCCCCACCCCTTAGATTCTACACAGGAGAGACAACTCCCCCACCCTCCACCCCTCCAAAAAAAACCAAAAAACAACAAACACCTGGGCTTTGTCTACCTTAACATTTTATAGTTAAACCTTTTTTACCCTTAAGATGCTTGCTTCAACTACAGCTTGTATATGGGGCTAGAAAAGTTCTTGGAAAGAGTTGAGCGTTGATCTTGTATGGTCCATCTAGCTAGCAGGGATTCTCTAAATGTGGTCCTGGCAACAGCAGCATTAGCATGGAACTTGTTAGAAGTGCAAAATCTCAGGCTCCATGGGGATCTCCTGAACCAGAATCTCTGGGAGTGGGGACAGACTATCTGTGGTTTAACAAGCCCTCCAGGTGGTTCTGTGGCAAAGTTCTAGGATCACTGATCTAGAACTGATTCCTGTGTTTTAATGGGGCTGTACAGCCTTTCCTCACTTGTAACCTGCCATCTTTTTATTAGGACTAAATTACCTAAGCCAAACCCCAGACACATTGGAATCCCTGGGAGGCAGAGCCTAGGCATCAGTATTTCTTATGTCTCCACAGATGGTTCTCATGTACTGAGAACAAATGACTTACCCTCCTCTGGGCTTCAATTCCCTTACCCATCAAATTACAGGACTGGGCAGGCTCTCTTTAGAGAACCACTGATCTAGACCAGGGCTTCTCAAACTTTAATGTGCACCTGAATCAACTGGAATCTTGTTAAAATGCAGAATCTGAATGAGTAGGCATGGGGTGGGGCCTGAGCTTCTGCATTTTTGAAAGCCTCCAGGGCACACTGATACTTCTAGATTGCAAACCATACTTGGAGAAACAAGGACCTGAGAGCAGGGGAAAGAGCATTAGCTGAGGGGTCATGGTTGTCTTTCTGTGGATAAACATTTAAAAAATTTAATAGCTGTGAATTTATTGTTAGGAGTACTTTACTTAGAGCAAGTGTTGTGGCCTTTGATAGATAGCAGTGATAAAGCTGGCTTTTAGGAGTAAACCCATTTAAATAAATAATAATAGAAGTATATGACAGAGCAAAATTATGAAGATAGGATGACTCAAGTTTTGGAAATGCTGAGAAGGCAGATGCAAAAAGAGCTATGAGAGCTGAAAAAAAGCAACCCTTGATTTTGATTGGCTGAGTGAGACTATATGTTAGATCATTTATGGGGTAAGCATTCTGCAATACTTATGAACTGGGTTGCAGAAGTCATTATTCAAAAAATATTTATTGAGTGCCTGCTTTGCACTAGTTACTCTTTTGGTCACTGGGGGGAGAGACAGAAACTCATTATGTCCACAAGAAAATTATAAGAGGATAAGAGGTCATGAAATAAATGTCTGCACTTTTCATTTAATATTTCACTATAAAAATAAAAAAAAAAGTCTTGTTCACTAACAGCCAGGAAAGCTGTCTTAACACAGTAATTCATTCATACACAAATCAAAATCACGGTGAAGGAAAGTCCTAATTCTGGCAACTTCTCCTGGATAGAGCATGTTTACTGGACATGGGGAAAGGAGCTGGTTTGCTCCTTTCTCCATGGGCTAATTTCTTGAACTAGCTAAATGGTCTTTATGTCCTATGCTACCAGGATGCCTTGTGACAGCCCATGTGGACAGAGCTCAATGAGTGTGAAAAAGAAGTCACTAACTCTGATTCAAAATAAAATTCCTAAATAATGAGGCAGGAGCACAGCACAATTCAGTGATACCTGTGATCCTGGACCTCTGTCCTTGAACATGAATGGGAACTGCCAACTGGTCATTTTCCCTCTTATTTCTATACGACATTGGGAACAAATGACTTACCCTCCTCTGGGCTTAAATGCTCTCCCCCATCAAATAACAGAATTGGGCAGTTGCTAAGTTCTCTTTAGGCATAGCATTTTGATACCTATGATTTTAAAGTTGAGAAGGTCATCTAATGGAGAGTATATGGGGAAGACTGGGGGGAGGGCCCTTATTAAAGGTGTAGTTAGACACTGAATTGTAAGAATTGCATTTTATTTTATTTTTTTGATTTTTAAAAATTAAATCTTTATTGTTCAGATTATTACATTGGTTCCTCTTTTTTCCCACCATAACTCCCCTCCACCCAGTTCCCACCCCACCCTCCACCCTCACTCCCCACCCACTGTCCTCATCCATAATTTTTCGATTATTGTCCAATCTCTTCCCGCGCTGGGCGAGGCTTGAGCGTGGAACAAAAATGCCATAGTTTCCCCCATTCACAGTGTTTTCACTTCTGTGCTACCCTCAGTGACCAAAAATATTAAATTATCATACTGAAATGTTTGCCAGTTTGATGAGTGAAAAATGATGAAGCCATATTTTTCCAATTATCCTTGGAGTCTCTAAGAATAGATAGCACATGGGGGATAAGTTCTCAGAGAAATACAGCCCCAAAAGGGAGTTAAATATTGATTTAAAATATATGGTAAATTTATTAAAATTGAAAATGAAAAAATATGAGCATACATGTGTGTGAGTGAATCAGAATATTTTGAATGTCTTATTTGATTTTGGTTGTTTACTGAATGATGGATTTGGCTACTACCCCCAAGGAAATCGGGGTAGGCTTTCTTTTGATAGGTTTTATTTAACAACAAGAGTGGTAGTCTTGACTTCTTTCCTGATAAAATCACCTCAAAGGTGAGCTCTGGTTCTTAGAAGCTTTTTTTTACATACTCTTAGGAATTCTTAGAAATTCTTTCTTTCTCTTTGTAATTATTTTTGGCTTTCCATTTTGTTTGCTTCTCTCTCTTTATTTTTAAAATAAACATTTTTTTGAAATGACCAGTTCCTAGAGGCTTAAAGAAGACCCTGATGACTAAGGTTTGGGGTTTTTTTTGTTTTGTTTTGTTTTGTTTTGTTTTGTTTACTTTTTCCTTGCCCTTTTATTTCCTTATTTTGTCTTCTTATTTTTTAAATTAAATCTTTATTGTTCAGATTATTACAGTTGTTCCTCTTTTCCCCCCAGAGCTCCCCTCCACCCGGGTCCCACCCTCCCCACCCTCTGCCCTTACCGCCCCTCCACTGTCCTCATCCCTAGGTGTACAATTTTTGTCCAGTCTCTTCCCGCACCTCCACACCCCTTCCCCCCACCAGAATAGTCAGTCCACTTCCTTTCTATGCCCCTGATTCTATTATATTCACCAGTTTATTCTGTTCATCAGATTATTTATTCACTTGATTTTTAGATTCACTTGTTGATAGATGTGTATTTGTTGTTCATAATTTGTATCTTTACTTTTTTCTTCTTCTTCCTCTTCTTAAAGGATACCTTTCAGCATTTCATATAATACTGGTTTGGTGGTGATGAACTCCTTTAGCTTTTTCTTATCTTTGCCGAACCAAGGTTTACAGAGAAATAGGCACGTTAAAAATAAAATAAAACAAGACTTTGTTTGAACTTAATAATAATCTGATTCTTTTCTTTGATTTGAGGAGGTTAAGGCTGTTGAGAATATGTCCTGAATTAGGTCGACCCAGCCATAGTGAAGGTAGAGTCAGTGTTTGATGAATTTAAATAATGTAGCCAATGAAAAGTATAATTTAACTCTTTGTCACCAACACACATATAGGAATGGACAAACACACACTTCCCATTCTTAACTGTGAGGTTTGTGGAATTGGAATGCAGCCATAATTGCTTGTGCCTGTCCACTCTGGCTTGCTTGAATGCAGAGGCATGGAGAGGACCTTCCTAGCTAAGTCTCCCTCGCTTCTAACCTGCCATCTGGAGACAGAGGTCTAAGATTGATCTTACTTAACCAAGAAGGAGCCAAAGGGAGGATGGAGGTCTGATGGCTTTGTTGCTTGATGTGGAAAAGAAACAGACTGGCGGAATTTGTGTATAATCCCTAAGGAGAAAGTGTCTTTGTGCTGTATTTCTTTTTGACCTGAAACCCCAAAAGCAAGTTAGTTAGAAGTTGGAAGAGGCAGTTCCAGAGTCTGGATTTATTTGAGTTGGGGGAGGGGGAGGGAAAGCCTTGATTACAAAGGAATAAATGCTTTAGGTATATGCACCAGGTATAATGCAGGATTTCCTGGTCTGTCTTTCCAGGCACCAGGAGCCTCTGATGAAATCAGTTATCTCAATTAGGAGTTACTCCTTATTGTGTAGCAGAGCCTGATATTAACATTTCCTGCCGAGGAGTTGCTGGAATCCGTGTGTTCCCTTCATGTGATGACAGAATAATTTCACTAGCTTCCTGTCACCAGCATAATCTTTCTGCAGAGACTGGGGGAGGTCAGTCTTTCTGATGAGCCAGGTCCCCAGCTTGCTTTTCCTTGCTGACACAAACCAGCTTGGTTGCACTTAACAGCTCTTACTGTAAGTGGTGCTGTTGGACCATTTCCTCGTGTGCACTTCCTTTTGGTACCATAAGTGCATTCAGAGGATGATTTGATATCAAAAGAATCATTCCATGTGACTAGTAGAATAAACTTTCTTCATATGATACTTTATTCCTACTGTCCCCTTCTAGTTTGCATGCCTGAGATTTCTCTTACGTGCAATAAAAAATTAATAAAGCAGTACAGATGATGTGGTGGTGCCCACTGGAAATGTCTGTGTTCAAGTGTAAGAGGAAAGCGGAGGGCTTGAGGATGCCTAGCAGCTGTGGTAGCCAACGGTGTAAATAGACAGTGTAGGGGAAATTGGGGGAGTAGACTACAAATTACAGAAAGCGAGTTGATCATTTATATATAAAGGAAGTAATAAAAGGAAGCCCAGAAAGGTGCAGGAAAAGGAGGAAAGATTTGCCTTGATGATTAGCCAGGAGAGGCCATTATGGGCTAATTACATGTGGGAAAGCATTGTAGTATGTATGCATGTTTGTGTGTATATGCATGTAAGTGTATTATTTGTATAATCAAAAAATGGGATTACTTACTTTTCTCTCGTGGCTCCTTTCCTAAGTCACTGTCCCCTGGCAGGCCTGGTTACTTTTTCCCTAACACAGAACGACAGCTGAGCCTTATAACCCTGGCTCTAGGAAGGTTATGCTATGTAAACATTGCATCCGTAAGTAGCTCACTCCTTAGAGAAAGTGTCATATTTAAAAATTGTGACTCCTTTTTAACTTGCATTTTTTATTTCAGAAGAATAAGGGACATTAGGCTTTTATTTTATTGGAGGAGTGAGCTTAGTGGCTGATGTAATTGATAAGCTTGTTTTTCCTCCATTGTCATCAGCCAAGTTTTTGTGGCACTAATAAAAGGAGAACACTGGCCCTAACCGGTTTGGTTCAGTGGATGGAGCATCGGCCTGTGGACTGAAGGGTCCCAGGTTTGATTCCGGTCAAGGGCACATGCCAGCTTGATCCCCCGGTAGGGGGCATGCAGGAGGCAGCCTACCAATGATTCTCTCATCGTTGATGTTTCTCTCTCATTCTCCCTCTTCTTTCCTATCTGAAATCAATAAAAATATTTAAAAAAAGGAGAACACTGGATTGGTACCCCCTGCATAGCATACCGGGACCAGTTTTTACAGATTGCAAATGCAGGAGCTTTGGTCTCGGGAAATCTGGCAGGAGAGGGTAGTATACCTATTTCCTTCTGCCACACTTTTGGTGAAAGGAAATAGACTTTTAAGTCAGGAAATTCAGCAACATGAGTTAGAACTTTGCACAAAAGCAGTGCAGGAATTGCAGCTGGTTGGACATATGATATGGAAATGTCTTGCTAAATCAAGGTCGGTGGAATGTTGCTCTCCTGGCGGGCTCCATTTCTCCTCTTTTTTTTTTTAAATATATTTTATTGATTTTTTACAGAGAGGAAGGGAGAGAGATAGAGAGTCAGAAACATCGATGAGAGAGAAACATCGATCAGCTGCCTCCTGCACATCTCCTACTGGGGATGTGCCCGCAACCCAGGTACATGCCCTTGACCGGAATCGAACCTGGGACCTTTCAGTCCGCAGGCCGACACTCTATCCACTGAGCCAAACCGGTTTCGGCACCATTTCTCCTCTTGCTATCTGTGCATTTCATGTAGAATGGAGCAAGCAGGAAGCATCAGCATCACTTGCTTGTGGAAAGACCTGATGGTTCAGATGTTTTTCATTAGGAACTGGGTGTGGGCTTTTTTCAAGTTAAACTAAAGCAGCAGTTCTAGCAGGAAGAGCCTCCCCTATCTGTGTTTTCTGTTTCTGGATACTCTTCCTTGGAGAGCCAGATTTCAGCAGGAAGGGTTGTTAATGGTGGGCTTTGTGCAATGGAAACCCTATGGGAAGAATAGGAAAACGGGAGAAACAGGAGGTTATGTCATGGACTTCAGCATTTTATTTAGAAGTCATTGATTTTAGCAACACATTTTCCTAATGGATGACTGATTTTTCTGGTTGTGCAAACAGTATCCAAATTATCAGGCAAATATTTGGCTCAGGAACAAATATTTTTACCATATTGAGCCAATCACCTGTGCTTCCCAAGGTAAGGTGACTTTTCCTTTCCCTCCATCTTGTAATTTGTGTTTGTTGGGAGTAAGCTTCCTGTGGGTCCTGCGGATTGGCTTCATTGTTACCTGTAGGAAGCTCTAAACATCCTTTTCAGACAGAAACACACTTTGGCTAATTGTTCCTGAGTTCACATTTGGTTTGTTTGTTTTTGCCCCAGGATGCCTGGGGCTTTCCTGGGGGAGAGCTAGCTTTGCTATATCAAGAACTTGAGGCTGGGGAAGGGGGAGTGCTGCTCAGGACTAAGCATACAAACTGGCAGGTGTTTAGGTGGGTGATCTTGGTTAACTCAGAATCTTCAGATTCTCATGGGGGTGAATTAGCCACCCACACTCTGCTTGGCAATGTGTGCCCTTGGTTGAAACAAGACCCAGATTGAATGTTGGATGAAGAGACCAAATCAATATTCATCATCATTTAAAAGATTTTTTTTATTGATTTCAGAGAGGAAGGGAGGGAGATAGAGATAGAGATAGAAACATCAGTGATGAGAGAGAATCATTGATGGGCTGCCTCCTGCACACCTCCTACTGGGGATCGAGCTGGCAACCGGGCATATGCCCCTACCGGGAAATGGTCATGGTTCATAGGATGACACTCAACCACTGAGCCATGCTGGCTGGGCTTTATTATCACTAAAAACAACTTAGATTGGTTGAAAAAAATCTATCATAGATCTGATCACAAATCAGTGACTGAACCTGAGAGAAAAGAGTTAGGGCAGGTTCAAGGGGAAGCCATTAGGTAGGTTTTCTTTCTCATATGCTATCTTGCCTTTCAGTTTCTTATTCCCATTCCTTAAGGATGCCCCCTGGCCATGCTCTCGGACCCTTTCCTCAGTGCCTGGCCTGTGGAAGAGGAGCCCACGGTTTCACAGTGTTAGGATATATTTAGCCTCCCAAGATTTCTATTTTAGTTAGGGAACTCTAGGATAAGAGCAGGTCACTCTAAGCTCTTAGTAAAAATCTGAAATGGTAGAATTTCTTATGAAAAGGGGAGATATTTTTGGACAAGAGAACTTTCCAAATGAGCCTGTTTCTTTGATGCTTAAAATATGCCTTCAATTAAATTAATTCTTATTCTTCTTTAATTCAGATAATACATACCATAGTTAAGAGACTTGAATCCAAAATTTGCCATTAACTAGCTATGTGACCTTGGGCAAGTCACTTAATCTTACCAGGCCTCAATTTTATCATGTGAAATGGAAGAAATAATAAGCTTTTCAAAGAGTCTTTATAAGCTGCAAATGAGGACACACACACACACACACACACACACACAAAATCTCCTTGTTCTGATAAGCATTAGGATATTCTGTAACATTTAGTTTCCTCCAGGGAAATCAATAGAGACTGGGATGGAATACTTTTCATTTTGTATTTTTTGAATTTTTAGCCATATAAATGTATCACCTACATAAAAAATTAAAATTAAAATATCTGTAAATTACTTACCAGGAATTTGTTAATATAAAGAAATGTCACCTTACTGGTGGCTCGTTTATGCAGTGCAAGTCACTGATGAGCGAGTGCTTCACAGGACTGATCTCATTTCATCCTTACATGTGTTGTGTGAAGAAGGTGCTCTAGAGTCTAGAGCAGTGGTTCTCAACCTTCCTAATGCTGCGACCCTTTTAATACAGTTCCTCATGTTGTGGTGACCCCCAATTTCATTGTTACAAATTGAACATAATTCAAGCATAGTGATTAATCACAAAAACAATATGTAATTATATATGTGTTTTCCGATGGTCTTAGGCGACCCCTGTGAAAGGGTCATTCAACCCCCAAAGGTCTCGACCCACAGGTTGAGAACCGCTGGTCTAGAGGGTTCATGGTTGGGATATCAAAGTAAGGGGCTTTGGCAACTGTAGTCTGTATACATAATAACTTTAAAATATTTTTACTATAAAATATTTCAAACATACAGGAAAATATAGAGTAGTATTTTTCTGTAATTACTTGGAATGTTCTTAAAGGGTGGCCATAGAACTTATTATCCATATTGGGATACTTTTAATAGAGAAGGGGTTGCTGTTGATAGTTATCCTGTGATTACAGATGTAAAGCAAGCTGGGTGGTGTGGTCACCTGAGAACCAAGCATTGCCATGTTGAAGTACCCCCTGTGCCTCTTCCTGGCCCATGTCCCACCCCCTTTCCCTGCCCCAGACAACCATGATCTTGATATGGATGTGCATACTGTTCACAGTTTATGCTCAGACTACATATATGTGTTATAAACTATACAGAGTGCTCCTATGTGTGTTTCTAAATGTCCCATAAATGGAATCATATGTTCTCACTTTTTTAAACCGTAAGGCATTTTCCCTTCTTTTCCTGGAATATTAAACAAACTAGGGCCAGGGAATAATGATGTATTAGCTAAGGTTCTTTTGATTGAAAGCAACAGAAACTAATTGTGACTAGCTTAAACCATGAGGGATTTAATGAGGAATATTGGGGCACCTTAAGCATCCATAATTGAGAAAGAGGAGTTTCAGAGTAGCTCCTGGGATATGAGTGACATGTAGCTTTTGAATTGCTCATGCACCCATCATCGATATGGTCAAACCACAGTGACCCTAGTCTCTGTATGTCTGGGTTCCAGTAGTCAAATTCCAGAGACAGTGAGGGAGAATCCAATTGGGCCAGGCATTCTTTGCTGGGTCAACTCTTTGTATATGATCAGGAATGGAAGATTATGTAATAAGGTCATAACACCTGAGAACTCACCTCACAGGACTGGGACCCCAGAGATGGGGAAATTGTTAGCTGGGCAACTAAAGAAGTGACAATCACAAGTGAGCAGAGAAAATTTGGAGAGGAGAAGGAAAGCTCTATGGTTATGGTTTCTTCTGAAAAGGAGCAGAGGCAAAGTGTTTCCATTTGGGAATTGCTTCCGTGAATTTCTTGGGAATTTTACATGGACTCCCAAATTCTTGAGAACAGTTGAAATCAAGAAAATTGAATGAAGTATTGTAATTCTCCTGTGAGAATTAAGGCTTATATAATCTGTGTAGAGACCTGACTGGTATGAAGAAATCCACTGATTTGAGATTGAGAAGCAAGAGCAGGAACAGTTGATGCACGGATCTGAAGGTCAAGGTCGACATTTCTGGGAACGGGGACAGGAGCAGTAGGAGAGAAGAATTAGTCAGTCTTTCTGTATCTGTTTCTCTCAGTGTGCTTTCATGTCTCTGTCCTCTGCTGATAGCGAGTAAATGTTAATAAGTTTACAGGCATAGTATACTTTTCACAAATCCTGTGAGTGCTGTTCTAAGAAATACCAAGTTTTGGAAGCAAAATATGTCATTAAATTTGCAATTCTGACATCTGCTTCTCTGTGGTGCTCTTACATTTGCCAGGAGACCCAAATATTACATTATTTGAATTCTGTTGGAGAGAACAATTGATGTTTTGTGGGGTTAAGAATTTCATTTAAAGAGTGATAGTCTTTATTTGTGGTATTATCTTCCAGTTTTTAAATGATCTTAGCATTTATCTTGTTAATGTTCATTTGTTTTTCAAAATGTTTCCTATTACACTGTATCTTTATCAGGTAGATACAATTTTTATATGTTATTGGATTTTATAATCTTGTCACAATATGTTGATTCATAGTATTAGCAAACTGTCCACTTGTTATTATATCTTTTCTTAACAGAAGACCATGAAAACTTTTCATATAGAAAAGTTTTACAGAATAATTCTGTGTTTATTATTTTTTTAATCTTCACCCAAGGATATTTTCCTTGATTCTAGAGAGAGAGGAAGGGAATGAGAATGAGATAGATAGAGATAGAGAGAAACATTGATGTGTAACATTGATCAGTTGCCTCCCATATGTGCCCCAACCAGGAATTGAACCCGCAATCCAGGTATGTGCCCTGACCAGGAACTGAACCCGAAACCTTTTTTTTTTTTTAATAAATATATTGTATTGATTTTTTACACAGAGGAAGGGAGAGGGATAGAGAGTCAGAAACATCGATGAGAGAGAAACATCGATTCAGCTGCATCCTGCACATTCTCTACTGGGGATGTGCCCACAACCAAGGTACATGCCCTTGGCCGGAATCAAACCTGGGACCCTTTAGTCTGCAGGCCGACGCTCTATCCACTGAGCCAAACCGGTTAGGGCTGAACCCGAAACCTTTTGTTGCACAAGATGATGCTCAACCTGTTGAGCCACCTGACTGGGCTGTGCTTATTCTTATGCTTTCCTGTTATTTTTCAAAAGCATGTAAGTAAAGTGTTATGAAATTTCAGAATAACATAAATTCAGGAGGAATTTTCAGATATTCCATTTACTTATCCCAGAATCCCAATGATTAATATCTGTCAGCAGTTTGGACAGTGAAAGGGAATAACATCCTCTATTGGATACTTGGTAGAGTTAAATGATAAAATGTTATTGTGGAGCCATTCTCACTAATGATGCCCCTAAGTCAGACATGTTGGAGAATCTCAGATACATAAAGAGAACTGCTATTAGATAAAAACCTGGTTGATTTCAGTTCCTACTGAAAGTGGGAAAAATCAGTTCCACGAGAATTGAAAAGTGATCACTTCCTAGGTTCTGAGGAAACATTAGAAACGGGGAAGAAAAATGCCAAAACAATGAAAGTGCTTTTGGCTTCCCTTTGAAGTTGATAACCATATTTTAGACCATAAAAGCCCAATCATTGGCACCACTTTTGGGTTAAATTAGTGTGTCCTGAAAACACTATGTTAAAATGCAGTTGTGTTCACTATTTGCTTGAGTTGATTTTCAAATTAATGTGCCCTCTGTATATGTGCTCTGAGGAAATGAACCTTTCCTGGAAGAATCTCATGGAGAAAATTGTTCAGGCAGGGTACATAGAATTGTTGGGACCAGTGTTCCTGATAAATAGGTAAGTAACATCTGAACTAGGCCTGGGCTGGGCTAGGGACTTGAGGATGGCACGTGCTCACAACTCCAAAACTGACTGGCTTTGATATCGTAGTATTTCACTGTCAGTCATGCAAATTCACCCAGACTTCATAGCTGAAAAAAATCCATTCATAAGGTAGGAATACTGGATTGTACAGCATACTTGTTATTTAGCTCCATGATATAGATGACTATAAAATAGTTTTTAAGAAATTACTTTATAGCCCTGGCCAATGTTGCTCAGTTGGTTGGAGCATCATCCCATACACCAAAAGGTGGTGGGGTGGATTCCTGGTCAGTGCACATACCCAGATTTCTGATTTGATCCCCAGTTGGGGCACATGTGGGAGGCAACCAAACTTCCTCCTCCCTCCCTCCCTCCCTCCAGGATTTAGCTTAAGTGTCACCATTCCAAAGGAAAGAAAAAAAGGAAAAAGAAATGACTTTAGCTAGTAATGCTAAAATATTTATTCAGATATTAGTCATATATTGGGGATTCCTTTCTAAAATCTACCATACCAAAAAAAAAACCCAAAGAAAAATTCCACGTAGGTTATGATTAAAAATGACTAATGACATATAATTTATAGAAAATATATTTCTTTTTAAATGAATACCTAAATTGTATTTCTTTAACAAAATTCACCTATTAAAAGAGTATAGAGTTTCCTTTAGAAAAGTAAATATTTTTGCCTTTTATAACAGGAGGAACTTTGATAAGACTTCCTAAAGTTTTTAATAATCTGTTACTATATATCATTGATGGTTCTAGATACTTTGGGGGACACCTGGAAATTAAATCTTCATCCCTAGTTGATCAGTCTTATTATTTTTAGGTAAAACTGAATTAAAAGGAAACTATTGGCTTTCCAAAAACAATATTTACAAGTTAGTCAATTAACATCAAGTGCTTTTCAAAGTTGGGGCCAGTGCATGAAGGCCAGGAAACTACACCCACATTATTTTGCCCATTGGCTTCTTGTGCTGGCCTTGGGAGGCTGATAAGCAGTCCTTCAGGATTCCTAGGCATCCTGTGGCACCTCCAAAAACAAACCACACAGGAATGGGAATTTCCATGTGTTAGGCTGACAACTCCTTTTGCACTGTTACAAAGTATTTAAAGGTCAATGAAAATAAATTTTTTAATCCTTAACGCTAGTTCCCTATTTTGCCTATGATGTTATGCTAGAAAATGTGCTGAAAAGGTAATCAGACATAGTTCATTCTTGCTCTCAAAGACAATACTACCGATACAAAGATTAAGAATCATTACTATTATATTATACTATTATATTATTTATAATTATGGTAATAATAAATTTAGTAAATATAACAATAAAAATTATTTTTAATAATAATAATGATAACAAAATAATCATTGTAGCAATCACTTATTAAGCCCCTATTATGTTCCAGACACTGTGCTGAGCAATTTCCACATATTAGCTCTTTGAATATGATCATCAACCCTAGGAGGTAGGTAGCATTATGTCCATTTTTCAGGTGCAGAAACCTAGCTTTAGGGAGAGAAAGCAAGTTGTCCAAGGCCATATATGTAGTCATTGATGAAGGTGGGAAACAAATATTTGAAGTCCAAGATGTGGGAACACAGGAACAAGTGCACTAGACACACATGAGACAAGGACCTTTACATCACTTGAACATTCACTTAGTGGCCTTACAATGAAGGCAGTAGAGAAGCAGCAAATTCTGTTGGGATTGCTGTGTGTTATTTCATTTGGACATAGTGAAAGGGAACAGAAGGCTTAGTGGAAGATGGTATTTTTGGAGAAATCTAATGGGCTTTCTCCACCACCCGAAGGTGTTTGGGCAGATTAAAAAGGGAACTGGTGCTTCCTTAGAGGAATGACTGCCTCATGACATTTTCCACCTGCTTTTCTGGCGCTTGTCCTGTACTTTTGGCATTTCTTCGGCTCTTAGAGTCAATGAGTCAACAGCATGTTTTTAGCATTCCCTGTGTGCACTGAAGTAGACTCCAACTCAATAGGAATACTTAACTACCATGACCAAATGTGTGTGCCAGCCTTCTCTGCCAGCCAGGGCATCCGAGGTGGGGGTGGGAGGGTGGAAGAACAGAACATATAAAATTATATATAAATATATATGTAAGTCATTTTAAGTCTCGAAATCACTCAAGGGTTTATATTTCTTTAATATGTTTTTATTGATTTCAGAGAGAGGAAGGAAGAGGGAGAGAGATAGAAACATCAATGATGAGAGAGAATCATTGATTGGCTGCCTCTTGCACGGCCCCTACTGGGAATCGAGCCCACAATCTGGGCATGTGCCCTGACCAGGGAATTGGACAGCGAACTCCTGGTTCTTGGGTTGACACTTAACCACCACTGAACCACACCAGCCAGGCTCAAGGGTATATTTTTTAATTGGGCGATTTTACCTGCTCCCTTTTGAAATTCTAGTAACTTTCTTAATAGAAACCTGACAGAAATTAATCTTTTAACAGTGCTTCATGAGTAGAATCATTCAATGATTCCCTTTTTATCTGGAAGGGACCTGAAAGATCTAAAGTGTTTCATAGAATATTAATGTCCTTGATCTGTTTTGGAAAAGGGCCCCATAGATAAAATTTGGAAAATCTGGGTTAAAGTTGAGTATTCTTTCCTATGGAACTTCAGTCTTTAATATGCTAATGTGCTTTGTGAATCTATAGGATAGGGGATAAAATATGTAGTGTTTTAACACTTATTTTACCCTAAATTCTCTTTTTGGGAAATGCTGATCTTGCGAGAGAGATAGAAACATCAATGATGAGAGAGAATCATTGATTGGCTGCCTCTTGCACGGCCCCTACTGGGAATCGAGCCCACAATCTGGGCATGTGCCCTGACCAGGGAATTGGACAGCGAACTCCTGGTTCTTGGGTTGACACTTAACCACCACTGAACCACACCAGCCAGGCTCAAGGGTATATTTTTTAATTGGGCGATTTTACCTGCTCCCTTTTGAAATTCTAGTAACTTTCTTAATAGAAACCTGACAGAAATTAATCTTTTAACAGTGCTTCATGAGTAGAATCATTCAATGATTCCCTTTTTATCTGGAAGGGACCTGAAAGATCTAAAGTGTTTCATAGAATATTAATGTCCTTGATCTGTTTTGGAAAAGGGCCCCATAGATAAAATTTGGAAAATCTGGGTTAAAGTTGAGTATTCTTTCCTATGGAACTTCAGTCTTTAATATGCTAATGTGCTTTGTGAATCTATAGGATAGGGGATAAAATATGTAGTGTTTTAACACTTATTTTACCCTAAATTCTCTTTTTGGGAAATGCTGATCTTGCTGAACCAGCTAGTGTTTTCTCTACATGAAGGTGCTGGCTGACACCTTTTTTTTTTTTGAGAGCAAGGAAGTCCCAAGGGAAAGGGAGGACATATCAGATGCTCCTGTTTCATGCCAAGAATTCTCAGTGAGATGCCTTTCTCTAGACTAGAGGCTCAGAGAAGGCTGAAAGGCATCTCTAGGCAAACAGAGCTGCCCTTCATTGTGACCCATGCTGCCAAGAGCTCTGAGTCAGTTCAAAGGGGTGACCAGTCCCTAGAAGCAGGAAAATGTATTTATCCCTGACCTAGCCCACCGAGGACACACAAATGGGAAGGACGATGTCACCACTGTAGTCACAAAGGTAGTCTGAGTCTCTTTCCTTAAGCAAACTGGTCTTGTGAATTTAGGTTGGGAAGCACGAATTTTAAAAAAAGTTAAACTAATGTCTTTTCTGTGGGACCTCTCAGAGCTTTGAATATGAAAATGTGCATTGTGAAGCTCCAAGAATGGGGTAGAATGTGCAGGATTCTAAAAAGTTACTTAGCCATGAAATTCTTGTTTTGTGCAGTATTTGGTAGGCACTCATGTTCTGAGGAAAACCCTTCGAGAAACACTGATCTAATCTGACCTTCTCATGTTACCAGTGAGCAACTATGGGCAAGACATTTCTTATCTATGGGGCCCTCTCAGGTCCATTCTCTATCACTGTGACAAATTTATTAAAATTAACTGGACCAAATTTGGAGGTAGCTTTGAAGATATTTCTTTAGTTATAAAACTTTCTTTTGTTTCAAGGGCAAATTGCTCTATATATCTTTAGTTCCCATTGTCAAAGCCTACAGATTAATTCCACTAATCTTTATAAAATATCACCTATGCCCCAAACCCTTTAAGTGCAGTGGTGGTCTACAAATATATAGACCGTAATTCTTGCTATACATTAATAATGATAAATGCAACATTTATGGCAATAATATAAACACCTAACATTTGTCCAGCACTGTACTAAGTATTTTAATCCTGCCAACAATTTATGAGGTAGGGATTATAATAATGCCCATTTTGCAGTGAGGACACAAGGTGAGGAGAGGTTAGGGGATTATTCCAACGTCACATACAGCTAGAGGTGAGAAGATATACGCAGAAAGGTATAGCAACATGGGAAACATTCCTTATTAGTGATACAAAGTGCTATGTGAATTCAGAGAAAAAAATAATTTTCAAAAGACTTGATCAGTGAAAGTGTGAAGGATGTGGTGAACAATTGTGTTTTGGTCATCCATTTCTCTTCCCTCTGGAGCAGTGGTCGCCAACCAGTGGTCCGTGGTCTGTGGACCACTGGTGGCCCGTGAGGTCCAAAAGGTTGGTGACCGCTGCTCTGGAGCATAGCACCTCCTTCCTTTGGAGGAACCGTTTTCCCTTTCACTTTGGGGTTCTTTTCTGGTAATATAGTTGGGCACATTCCCTTGTGCTGGGCCAATCCTAGTCTTTGGGAATTTGGGGGTTTGAATAAAGAAAAGTGACTTTCCTCTTGACTGGTAAAACTGCAAAGTCTTGTGTGAGATGTGCCTGACTTGTCTTTAGTCCGGTGGAAGGAGCTGAGCTTTGTTGGGACAGGATGATGGAGATATCAAGACTGAGGCAGGTGCTGAAAGTGGAGAGATGAAGTCCTGGAGGTCTTTTGGGCAACTGTAGGTTTGGGGGCTATGTCTTTACTGGGGTAAAGGCCTTACCACCTTCTCTTCTCCTGGGAATAATACTGTCCTTCTTTGCAAAATGAAATGTTATTAGAAAGTGATTTAAAACCCCCATATTATAGAGATATGCACAGATCCTTAGAAGGGTTGAGGTCTGTCTGGTGCTAAGCCAAGGCTCCTTCAACCACAAATTCATTGGAATGGACTCTAAGGTTTTATCTTTTTAGTCTGTTCTTTATTTACTCCTATTTTCTATGGGATATTTCTTGGTTTTGGATTTCAGGTGAGCTTTAAGGAGACGGGACAGACCATCTCTAGCCCCTGCAGAATGAGAGGATCCCTGGAAAGGACCTAACAGTTCCTAGTACCCAGTCCTTATTTAATTTGAGTTTGTTCATTCATTTCTGGTAGGATATTAAAAAGAGCTCAGCAATATGGGCAAATACAGTGTAGGACAAGCCTGTTTCTAAGCATGAGCTGGGCTAGCAAGGGTGGGAAGGTCAAGAAGAAGAAAATGTGTGTCTGTGTTGCTGCTGTTGCAACTAGCACAGGAAGAAATGTTTTCACACTGAAATGTGGGCTATCTGGAGATAGCCAGGGGAAAAGTGTTGATGGCTGGGCGGGCCCTGCTGGATGGAAGGGCCTGACAGTATGTGATTCCCTGCAACAAATGGTAGTGGTGGAGGGTGTGTACACACAAACACACACACACAGCACCCAGCCTCCAATTTCATCTCTGGCAGAAGATAACAATTCTCAGCTTGCCTTTCCAGGGTTATTTTTGGCTAGGGCTGTTGCTGATGGCAAAAGTTTCAGTCCCCCCACCCCACCCCCACCCTGCCTCCCTCCCTAGTCCTTGTTACAGCGAGAAACTTGTGCGAGTAAACTGCTCACTCCCAGAGGACGAGGAGACAGGGTTGTTGGTGAAAGTGGAGAGGATCCCAAATCCTCCTCCAGGCCTCACCACCCCCGGGTTATTTTCTAGCGGAGGTGGGCCCCGGAGACAGTCCATTGCTGGGGAAGGCTTGGGTCAGACACAAGAATAGGAGCCGCCAGGGGACGGGGTAGCTGGCACTGGGAACAGGTTTTGGGGACAACACCCCGAAAGTGAGTGCAGCTGGGGGAAAAAACTGCGGCCCCCTAGGGCCATCCAGCTGGAGAGGAAGTTTGTTGGAAGGTAGAGGGGCCGCTTGGAGAGGATCCACCGGTAGGTGCCGCGGGAGGGCGCAGGCTGCAGGCGGCTCGGGGAGGGGGCCGGGGCGCGAGGCGGAGTTCGGGCGCGCCGCCAGGTTGGTGGCCCCCCCTATCCCCCGGGCTGCAGATTCCCTCCGGCTCCCGGGAGCCGCGGCAGGACCGGACAGGAGCCGCCATGGAGGGAAGCCCCATCCCGGTGCTGACCGTGCCAACGGCACCCTATGAGGACCAGCGGCCCACTGGGGGAGGGGGGCTGCGGCGGCCCACCGGGCTTTTCGAGGGCCAGCGCAACTACCTGCCCAACTTCATCCAGAGCGTGCTGTCGTCCATCGACCTGCGCGATCGCCAGGGCTGCACCATGGTGGTGGGCAGCGACGGCAGGTACTTCAGCAGGACGGCCACGGAGATCGTGGTGCAGATGGCTGCGGCCAACGGGGTGAGTTACCTGGTCGTCCCTCGCTTCCCGCTGCTGTCCCAGGTTTTCGCCCGCGCCTCCTTCTGCCTGCCGGCTTGGCACTCTCCTAGCCCGGGTCCTTCCCCGCAGTGTCCCACCACCGCCACTCTCCACAGCCTCCCTGGTGCACCCAGGACATTGTCCTATTTGCAGTCATCTTCTTCCACCCTAAAGTTTGGGTCTGCCAAATTTAACAGTAGTGTTGTCTCAGAGCACACAGCAGTGTTGATCCCTGACATATTTGGCAAGTTCAAACGGTGAAGGTTTTTAATATCGGTTCATGAACCCAGTGAAATTATTTTATGATTAATTTGATTCGGATGGAAATGGGGTAGGGATCAATTTGATGCTATGCAGCCTGGGCTCAGTTTCCTGGATACATCTTTAAATGGTCAGAAATAGATTTGCAATGCCGTTCTTAAAGCAATTCCCAACTTCTCTCCAAGATGCCCTTTGGCATTTGACCACATTTCATGCCTTTTCTCCCTTAGCGTTTCATCCTCATTTCCTCTCCATTCTCTCACGACCTCTGCAGCCTTCTTTTGCAATTGGAATTCTCAGACCCCCCTGCCCCCCTTCCCTTCTCCCTCCTTCCTTGATATCCTACTACTAGAAGCACCGGTTGCTATATCCTCATATCCCTATTTTCTTCCCAGTCCAGCGGCCTCTCAAGGACTTTTACAAGAGAGATAACTTTCACAAGAGATCTCTGAATTCTATATGGGAAACATTGTATTAAAGAGTAATTTCAGCTTTGTTAATGTGGTCAGACCCACACACATAGAACTTTCCTTTAAGTGAAATCTCTGCAGTTGTATGGGTGCGAACATTTAAAAAAGTGAAACTAAACAATTGTCTGGCATTTGGATTCCTTCCTTCCTTCCCCACTCCCCACCCCATTGTGTGTGTGTGTGTGTGTGTGTGTGTGTGTGTGTGTGTGTGTGTGAGAGAGAGAGAGAGAGAGAGAGATCGCCAGTGAGATTTGTAGTTGTTCATGCTTCATGTTTGTCTACTATAATTTCCCCTTCCCAATGCTTCAGGGATGAGGAAATAGTTTTTTTAAAAAATAACCAAAACCAATTGGGAGAAACAGGGCCAAAGAGTGAGTTGGGTTGTGGAATTGTGATTTCCAACCCTTAGCAGACAATGATGCTGGAGATAAAAGACTTGAATTTCTCTCTGGCTCTCACTTGGGATTGGTGAAAATTGGCTAGAATCAGGGATTTGCAAAGAGGTTGACAAATGGTCTTTTACTCTTGCCTGACAAAGCTGTTCCTGTGGAATGATGGAGAATAATGAGCCTTGGGAGAGCTATGGCAGCTTTCATACTCCTTCCAGTTTTTTCCAGGGATGAGAGAAACATAGCCTGTCCAATATTTATTGTGGGTCAGGATATTTTTGAAGCTTATAGTTGTTGATTTGCATGGGCAAATTATTATGCTTTATTATTTCTTGGCACACTTTAAGGATGCTTCAACCTCTTAATACAGTGGTTTCTCTGGTAAACACATTTTATTAACTTTGAACAAAGTTTATTTTAGGCGATAGTTAGCATAAGCTAATATATGCTTAAAATAGAGTTAAATGTAACCTCACAGTGGTTTTGAAGAATCCATATAGAAGTCCATCTCTTAAATATTCTGAAAGGACTACTTCTAAGGCAGGTGGACATGGGTGAAGAGAATGGTGGCTATTTATCAAAATTTCAAACAGCTCATTTAAACCGATCTTATCCTTATTTTGTTCAGTTCTTGGGGACTTTTGCTAAAGCGAAGTGAATAATCAGAAGGCTGGCTTCTGGGAAAGGCAGTTTTGATAACTGTAAGCAAAATTGGTCTTGAGTAATTGCAAATTGGTGGGAATGGACTTGTCTCCTAATTTGGACTGTTGAGTTATATTTGGGAACGATGAACTTTGATTCCAAATGCTTTGACCTTTTTTGATTTCTTATGAAATATTCAATAAAAGGCTAGAAAATAGTAGAAAAATAGAGTTTCTTTTTTTCATTCTGACTGGAATCTGACGGGGGGGGCTGCATTCTCTCTATCTGAAAAATCTTGGTTTTTATTAAAAATGCTAATTTTACAAAACAATTTTTTATAAAAAAGCAAAAACTTTAGTTCTTTGATTATGTAACTGATGGAGGAGAACAGAAGTTTGGAGTTTATAAAATGATAAACTACATTACCAATGTTTTAATATCTCATAAACTTTGAAATGGATTCTCAGATATATCCCTGTACAATTTGGGATTTCCCATTTTTATTATAAAATTGTGAAATTCTTAAACTTTTGGAAAAGTAGAGAGACTAAATAATGACATTCATATGCCCATACCCTAAATTGTTAACATTTTTTTCTATACTTATTTCATCACTTTAGGGAGTAAAGTATTTTAAAGTATACTAAAGAAAATTACATTTTACCTCTAAATTCTTTAGTATGGATCTCTAAAAAAAAGGAGAACATTTTCTTTGACAATTACACTTTCATTCCAAACAAAATAAAAAGTGATTTCTTTGTATCATTTATTACCAAGCCCACATTCAGATTTCCTCACTTATTTTAAAATGCTTTTATAGTCGGTTTGATCAAATTGGTTTATTCTAATCAATAAACACACATTGCATTTGGTTATTTGTCTTAAGTCTCTCTTAACCTAGAAAATATTTCCCTCTTTATTTTTATTTTGTTAATGAAAATTACTTGTTGGAGAGACTAGGCCAGTCAATTGTCCTATAAAATCTCCCCTCTCAGCCCCCCCCCCCCCTTTTTGGAATTTTTTATTTATTTCTTGATGGTGTCATTTAACTTTTTACTATATTAATTTGTTACTATACAAATTTACTATATTAATTTGTACTATATTTTATTTGTTTGTTGAACTAAAAATTAGTTGCAAAAGCTTAATTAGATTCGGGGTCAACAATTTTTTTACAAGAATATTTTATACATGATGATATATGTTCATGTGTATCACATTAGGAAACATAATCTCTGGTTGTTCCATTATTCGTGAGGCTGAAATGATTACAGGGTTATTGTGGTGATTGCCCGTAGCTTCTATTATATCCCGCCTTGGGACTAGCAAGTAGCCTATAGAGTGAACTAAGTACCATGTAAATATTTGTTTCCTTATCAACTTTCATCCATTTGTTTTAACATCCAGGAGTGATCCTGGCTTGAGTAAATTGTTTCATTAGGGATTTCAAAATGTTGATTTGCTAATTCTCCTATTCCTCCTGCATGTTTTAGTTGGCATTTTACTATAGATTGGGGCAGTTTCCTCACAACCGGGCCATTTAGTTATCCTGTAATAGAGTTCCCTCTGGAAAGCAGAATTTATATTTATTTCTCTCTTTACATCACCAGTTTTCATAGTAAGATTTGGTGAAACAGCAACTTCCATTGTTGTACATGACTTTTGTTTTGTTTTGCTTTCACTTTTTTAACTATTGCTATGGATACCTGGATTTTTATAGAATCAATTTGAATGGATTTGTGAGTGAAAAGGTACTTCTTTACCTGTTTTTGTAGTCTTTATGTGGCTATGTGAATATACCTAAAAATCTCCCTAGAAGTATTTTAATTCCCCTTTAAAAATACAAACAATGTCATACTAAAAAAGAAAAATAATTACTAAGTACAAAGAGTAAATTGTATCATTTAAATGAATTATGACTAAACTTAGTTTGTAACTAGTTGATTTTTTATTCTCTTTCTATTCCCATCTGCTTCAGATCCTCTTTAGGGGTTTAGATTCTCTATATACCAATTTATTCTAATCTCTTATGAGTTCAAGAGCTAAATACAACATAATGGCTACAAGAATGCCTTTGCCCTTCTCTGGGTAGATCCATCTAGCTAAGAGCATTCTCTCTCTCTTTCTCCTGTGTTATAATCTTTTTTTTAGTCCCAAACTACCTTTATTATTGGACAAATTAATAAAGCCCTGTATCTGCCTCAAGATCTTTCTGACTTTTTATAAAGTCTTCTCTCTCTGGAAATGACATTGTATATCAGCACTGTCCAGTAGAACTTTCTGTGATGATGGAAATATTCTGTAATCTGCACTGTCCTGGCCACTAGCCACATGTGGCTATTGAACACTTGAAATGCACCCACTGAAGAACTGAATTTTACATTTAATTTAATTAATTGAATTTTAACTTTAAATAGTCACAAGTGGTTAGTAGCTACCATACCAGACAGTGCAGCTCTATAACTTAACATTTAAAGTGTGTGTGTGTGTGTGTGTGTGTGTGTGTGTGTTTAATGGAGCCAGAGTATTACAGTCAAAGCAATTATAGGTTAAGTAAAGGTAAGTCATCAAATACGACAAATACATATTTGGCAAACCCAAACCAGACGATAGCCTAGGAGATAATGAGGTTTGGTAGAGAAAGCATTGTATCAGCATCTGGAAGTCTCCCCTTGATTTCCTACCTCTGCCTTGCAAGTTACAGGACAAATGCTTTAGCCTCTCAAAATACCTAGAAACCCCTTGTTTCTTCCTCTATAAATTTGGTATGACAGCATCACTGAATTATCCTGGGAGTCAGATAACGCACTGCATAGGAAAGCATTTAGAAACATCCATAGCACTAAGATATTTAGTGGAGTATTATTAAGGTCAACCAAATACATCTCAGATAATAATAATCTGAATGCATGTATTGAATAAACCATGCAATGGGCCCCTTTGAAAACAATTTATATCTCTTGTTTCATGTTTTAGTCAAGAGAAAATCCACTTGTTGACTAGCCATATACAGTATTGGGCATATGATGATCAGCAGCAACAACAACATTATTATCGAGTTACAGCATTCAAGAGCTTCTTAATTCCTTTTGAAACCCTTTTGAGGTGGAAGCTGAAGTGCAAGGGCATGAGGAAAGCTGGGTCAGAAAGAGACTTGGGTGTGCCTTCCAGCTAAGATGCTTGCACAGGTTATATTTGATTCTAACAGAACATGAAAAGGTAGTTCTAAAGAATGAGAATACATTTGCCTTGGCATTTATTAGACCACTAGAGGCCCGGCGCATGAAATTCGTGCACAGGTACAGACCCTAGGCCTGGCCTGTGATCAGAGCCATCTTTCCCAGCTGCCCGCAGCGGGCCCTGCCGCCTGCTGCCACCCACCCCCGGTTCTCCGTTCGCCATCAAGTGATCGGTGCCTGACGGCTGGGCGAAGGGACTGAGAGGTCAGTTGTTCCCACCTGCTTGCTGGCCCTGCCCCCACCACAGGTGGCCATCAGGTGATCGGAGCCTGCTGGCCAGGGAAAGGGACCAAGAGGTGGTCAGTGTGCCTCATAGTGACTGGTCCAGTGGTTGTTCTGGTCGTTCTGCTGTTAGGGTCAATTTGCATATTACCCTTTTATTAGATAGGATAGTACATGGGTGGGGGCCAGCTGGCCTGCCCTGAAGAGGGCCCCGGATTGGGGTGAGAGTCCCCACTGGGGGGCGGGGCTGGCTGGGGCGAGGGGCTGTGGGGTTTGCAGGCCAGCCCCGCCCCCGATCAGATTGGGGGTCCCTGCTGGGGGTGGGGCTGGCCTGGGCGAGGGGCTGTGGGCAGTTTGTAGGCCAGCCACGCCCCTGGCTTTGTCTGGAATGACGTCCAGAAGACATCTGGTCTATCCAGTCTAATTAGCATATTACCCTTTTATTAGTATAGATATGGGAGACACACTTTGGTGTAGAACCAAAGACAAGGAACATAGGCTTGGAAGGGGAGCAGAGTGGGATATGGTGTTGGGTGGAAAGTAGAGAGGGAAGAAAAAGGAAGCACGAGAGGGAAACCAGTGCTTCAATACATAAGGCTTCTTTCCTGGAATGGATGTGGAAATCTGGGGTTGGCTGGCTCCAGGTCTTATCTCTTGAAGTGAAAAAGAACTGAGTGGTAATTGCTATGTATTTTCTACTGGTTTTCACTACAGAATAGGTACAGGTGGCTGGAATGAGCTACTTTGGCCCAGATGTTAGCAAGGTTTATAATCTCTCTATATAAAAGTCTAAGCAACTGGCTGACCGACTGACTGTCCAGTAGCTATGATGTGCACTGACCACCAGGGGGCAGACACTCAACGCAGGAACAGAAACCACAGGCATGGAAACATGGAACAGACTGATGAATCTCAGAGGGAAGGGGGGAGGGGGAAAGGTGGGAAGAGATTAACCAAAGATCTTATATGCATACTAGAGGCCTGGTGCACGGATTCTTGCACCGGTGGGGTCCCTCAGCCTGGCCTGCGGGGATCAGGCCAAAACTGGCTCTTCGACATCCCCTGAGGGGTCCACAGGCCAGGCTGAGGGACCCCACCACTGCATGAATCCATGCACTGGGCCTCTACTACATTAGAACTCTAAAGAGCCTTCCATTACTCTGTCTTGCTTCCCTTCCCAAATCCCCATTCATGGAATTGGGAAATCTATTATATGAGCAGCAGCAACTTTTAGGGAGCCTATGGTTCCATCCATCTATGTTTGGGCCAGTTCATTCTTAAATCTTTAGCCTCAAGTCCTCATTTACTTTGTGTGTGTGTGTGTGTGTAAGTAAAGGGAGTGGGAGAGGTTTTGAGAACAGCTGGGCCCTCCCAGTTGCTGGGGTGGGTTATTTTAAGCTTTGTTTAATGTGTCCAGAGACCCAGATGGCATTTTTAACTAAGCTGCTTTAGTAAATCTTCTAATAAAGCATATGATGTTTATTGAAAAGACAGACACACATCAGCAACATTATGTGTGAAACTTGCCCTGAGAATTTTCTATGAAACATCTGTTCTCTTGGAGCCATTTGTGAACTCTGAAGTTTGCTAGTTTCTGTACAGACATAAAGAGTAGAAGTTGGAACTGATTTTTGAGGAATCTCAGCACAGGTATTGGCTTCACTAATCTTAACGCACATCTCTTGATCCTTGGCCACTCTTCTTTTAGACAACAGTAACATGAACAAATGCTGTAATAGAATTTGAATAGGATTATTGGGGAATGATAGGCAGGGGAAAGAAGGTCTAAATTTCCCAGGGATTTTTATATAGAAGATAGAAAGCTAGGGCTACAATGTTCTTTGTTAGCCTACAGCCTTGACAATTAATTGCAAACACTCAAGACTTGGCCAATATGCCTTAACTGTTTATACTTGCATAGCCAAAGGGAAAGTTTTAGGTTCTTTCATCTGCCTTGACTCTCATTAGTTATGAATAAAAGGATATTTAGAATATACACAAGACTTGCTAAAATCCACATTTTCTGAGTTCTTGGATATCTTTCATCTCTTACATCTTTAGTGACATCAAATTTTGGACTACAGTCTGTATTTGTATGAAAAGTTTCAGGAACATTCAATCCACAAAGAAATTCTTTTTATTGGCAAAAAGTCACAGAAGTTTTTCTTTCCTTTCCAAGTCTCTAATAGGTGCTTTGTACAAATATAATATTAAACTATTGCCAGTATATTTTTCTCCTCTGATAAGAGTCCTGTTTTGTAGCTGGCAGGGTTGGGGGAGGGTATCTAGTTTTGCATTTAGGAATTTCTAATGGTAAGAGAAAAGAATTTGAAATCATAAAGACCAAAGTTTATCCCATTAGACAAAAGACCCCACAAAATATTGGGAGGAGAGTTTTACTACAAATGATTAATGTCTACAATACATGAAAAGAAATTAAGAAAATTCAAACAATTAAAAGAAATATTGTCAACAACACAAACACATGAAAAGGGGATCAGCCTCATTAATAAACAAAGAAATATAAATAAGAGCAACCCATCAGTTTGAAAAAAAATAAAAATACTCAGAGTTTGGTGTGGGTGTGGAAAATTGTCATGTACGTACACTGTTGGTGGAAGTTAAATTAATACAACTTTTTGCTTAGGCAATTTTGCAGTATATATCTAAATTAATAGAGTTCTTGTTTAATAATTCAGGAGTCCCTTAATCTACAACTTTATCCTGGAGATATTCCTAATACAAATGTGCAAATGTCTCTGTATAGGAATGCTCACTGCAACATTTTGCTAAAGAAAAACTTGGAAACAGTCTATATGTTCAACAGTAGAAAACAAGTATATAATTTATGACACAACCTCACCATAGATACATTAATATTCATAAGCATAGGAGGTGGATCTATATGTGGCATGAGAAAGATGTGAGTGATAGTTTGTTAAGTGAATCAAAGTAATTAGTAGAGTATCTTGTGTAGCATGATCCCACTTTTGTGTATATAATTTAGGCACAGAAAATAAGGTTGGAAGAAGCACACTCCAAACGGCTAACAGTGAATATATCTGGGGTCTGTGGGTGTGTATGGAGAATTCTTTTCATTTCTACTGCATATACTTCTCTCTATTAACTAATCATATATCTATATGAATTGCTTTCATAATTAAACATGTCAATAAAGAATAACGAAGAAAAAAGAAGCAGCTCTGGATTTGAGTCATGGTACTACCATTGGCAACTTGTATGCCCGTGAAGTCACCTAGCCTTCTTGGGTTTGTTTTCTCATCTGTAAAAATAGGGAAAGTAATAATACTTGCTCCCATATCTTCCAGGATTGTGGGAGGATTGAATGTGGTAATGAATTATTATCAATTATTTTATTCACTCATATTACCAAACTATTTTCCTCTGATTAAAGTAAAAGGACATGTACATATGGCCTTTTTAATCTCCAGAGCTTTACTGATCAGAGGTGCCTGTGGATGTGGTGCTTACATTTGCTTTGGTGAGGCTTCCTCTTGACTTTTGGTATTCCTCCCCAGTGCAGGTGTGCACGCACACACAAGCACTCCTGCACCCACTCACTGCCATGGTACTTGAGGGGACAGCTGCTCTGGCATAGACTGTTAACTCAACTTAAGGGACTTATTTTCTTTTTTAGCATGGTCTGTGCATTATTTCCTGTTATGAATTAGTTGTGTCAGTGCCAAACTCTTCTACCTTAAACCTTTCTGAGGCTCAGGCTGTGTTAAGAGCATCCCCCCAACCCGCCCAGCCACCCCACTGTCCCCTCCTGAGGCCAGATCTTAGTCTGCTCATTTCAGGATTTTTAAGCCTAATGGACTGGGCCATGTGAGAGATTACTGAGAGGAATAAACCAAGTAGGGGCTAAGAGACTCCAGGCTAATCTGCTGAGTAGTCTGGAAATGCACAGCTGCAGGAGTTGGTGATGCTTTAAAATACTTTGTCAGGCTATTTGTTAGGTCGCCTGCTTCTGTGGCCCTGCCGAATGCTTGCTTAGGAGGCATAATCTTTTTTGGACAGGAGCTCCCAAATGTAAAGTGACAGATGCTAATGTGGAATATAATACAGAAGACCCAGCTTTGCTGTCATAAATAACGGTAAATTGTTTAATCTTGCTGAGTTGTAAATCTATGATAGCCAGATGTCTTTAGTTCATTGGAACATACTATAGGAGGTGGGGGCACTTAGCAAATGGGCAGTAATGATTAACCAGCCAGACACAAAGTGGTCTGATGGAATTTATTTGAAGATCCATATAAATGTATTTTAATTGATGTGACAACTACTCATGGAAAAAAACATAGCTATAAAGAGAGACTTTTGTTGTTGTTTTGGAATATATATATTCTATCTACAGAGGTACCAAAGATATTGCGTTTTTGTTTTGGAATATGTATGTGTGTGTGTGTGTGTGTGTAAAAATCATTACACAGTAAGTTCTCACTTAACATTATCAATAGGTTCTGTAACTTTAAGTGAAATGACATATAAGGAAACCAATTTACCATAGGCTAATTGATATAAATAAGAGTTAAGTTCTATGGCATCTCATTGATGTTATAATGAAATGATATCGAACAAAATGGATGTTATTCTAGGACCTGCTTTATTAAAAAATTTTTATATACCTATAAAGGTGCCAGATGTAAAGTATTCTAAAGAATTTAGGTAGTTTGTCAAGTAGCATATGTGTGTGCATCTGTGCATAGGACACCCCTCCACCCCTGCAAAGAGATATATATTCTTCCCTGGATATATTCAGGAGGAAGATAGAAGAGAGTCCCAGATGTCAGAAGTGTTTGAAGGCTTTATAGAATTGAAGGAGGTGACTAAATGTTCCCAAATGATCTATGTTTCTATGATAATAAGTAGAACTGATGCTGGAGTTGGATGGACCAAGACTAGAAATATAAGCAATTTAAGTCCTACTGTTCTAGGCAGGAAGCTATGTTGCAAGGACATCTTTCTGCAGTGAGCTCAACAACATGGGTAAGTTAGCAGGCCAGCCTAGTATACACCAGTGGACAGTGCAAGTCAGAGGCATGGCTGAGGGAAATGTCAGAAGATCCAGGTCGAACAAGGATGCAGACATGGTCCTGTCACTCCTTACCATGCACTTCAGTAGTCTCTTAGTGATTAGTTTTGGTGGTTAAAGAAGAAAGAAGACATTATTGTCATGCAGGCATGTTTCAACTAGTTTTTTTAATTTAATTATTGGCACACTATATTCAGTTTATTCCACAGTATGAGTTCAGTCCTCAAACATTTTTTTAGTTGCACATATAAAAACTTTAAGTGAAAGAACACTTTTTTTATTGGTCAATAAATGATAGTACATTTAAATAATGGAAGACTATATAGCCACTAAAATCATGTTATGGAAGAATATTTAGTGATAGACAGATTTTAGGGAAGGGCTAGTTATATTAAGTGCAAGATGTAGGCCACACAAATTTTTTTTTGTAAAAAATCATAAACATAAAATGAAAGGGAAGGAGGGAGAGAGAGAAAGAGAGAGAAAAAAACAAAAACAGATAGACAAAAGACAAAGGATGCACACAGAGATGTTAACAGTAGTCATTTATAAGTTTACAGATGATTTTTATTTTTCCTCTTATGTACTTCCTAAAGGTTCAAAAAAAGGAACATGCAAATATATATTTTTGTAATTAGAAAAACATTACAAGTTATTAAAACAATAACAAATTCATTCAATTGCTATGAATTAAGAAATTCATAATTAAGAATTAAGAAATGACACCAACAAGGAATGTAAGTGAAATGTATTGAGAGTTTATTGGGTGGCAGATATTGAACTGGAGCTCAGCTGTATTGGCTTTCATCTTCCATCTTGTGATCATTTAGATCTTATACATAATAAAACTGAGATACAGAGGGATTCAGGGTCTTGTCCAAAGTCACATACCTAATAGGTGGCAAAGTCAGTTTTTACATCCTTTCCCATTGGATACCAAAATCTCAACTTATCTCAGGGCACTCAACTCTGCCTCTTGACCCAGGTAGATTCAATGGTTCTCATCCTGGTCCCAGTGGTGTTGGTCAACTCATGAAATGGCAGCAAAGAGGGCCCCTTCTTGTTTTAGTGAACCAAACCCTGTACCTTAAGGTAAATAGTTCAGCATTTTCCAAGCATTGAATTGCCTTATCACCAGAAGGAACCTAAGCTCCAATTCCACCCCCTCATTTGGCACCCGAGGAAAGCCAGATTGCCTGATCCTTTCAATTATATTTTGAGAACTGGTGGGCCGATTGAGGAACAGAACTTGGGCCAAGCATCTAGGTGCCTGTAGATTGTCTGAACTTGTTCAGATGTTAGGAATCGAGTGTGAAATCCATCTTGGTTTGGTTCAAATGGACTCTTGTCTCTTGCTTCCAGCCCCTGAGTGCGTGTAAAGACATCCAGGGGGACGGGAAGCTGAGGATGAGTTGGGTGCTCCCATCTGGTCTCCATGTAACAAAGCGTTTTACAGCACAATTATCCATGAGCAACTGGAGAAGTCCCTTGGTGTTTGGATAACCACATCCACATCTTGAGTTCGTTATGTCTTGAAATTCCACTTAGCCATCACCTGCTTACTCATGTGCAGCACTGCGTAAGGGCTGGCTCTCCTCTTTGACAGCTGGGACAGAAAGGCTGAAGCCTTGCCATCCATGGCAGTTTAGCTTTGGACTGCCTTTGTGTGTTTTTTTTTTTTTTAACTGAGAAGACAGGAAACAGGCATCTCTGTGTGTATGGCTTTCCATGCACTTTGTAGATGGACTTGGTGGCGGCTGTGTGGTCCTGTACAACACTCTATCTCTGTACCATCAAGGAAGTTTCTGTTTATTGTTCTCTTCACTCTCTCTGATTCATGTTGGGAATTATGGGGATATGACACAATGAATGGAAGACATTGAGGAATCTCATGTTTACTTTTTCTTCTCTGTCTTTGGGACTCTTTTTTAAAAAATGACTTACTTAAAGCGAAAAGGTAATCATCAAGGGGATGTCTTATTTAAGGGAGTTCACACATGAAAAGAGTCCTGCTTTCTTTTTTTTTTTTAAATATATTTCTTTATTGATTTCAGAGAGGAAGGGAGAAGGAGAGAGAGATAGAAACATCAATGATGAGAGAGAATCATTGATTGGCCACCTCCTGCACACCCCCCACTGGGGATGGAGCCTGCAACCCAGGCCTGTGCCCTTAGCCGGAATCGAACCCGGGACCCCTCAGTCCGCAGGCTGAGGCTCTATCCACTGAGCCAAGCCGGCCAGGGCAAGAGTCCTGCTTTCATTAGTTACTGGGGAAAACTCATCTGGAGTCAGAATTCTGCATATACTCTGAGATTCTAACCTGTGGGTTTAAATTGTACACTGCTGCTCTCTAGGATTTTAATTTGAGCTAATTAAAAACTGAACACATACTAAATCTAATTTAGAAGAGTAGTTGGTAGCATTCTGAAAAGAAGGATCCATCAGAAATAAAATCATTAACAAAATTAGTTGTATATGTACCTGGTATAAAGAAATGAAAGTGCTGAGAGAAAGCTTTGTGTAATAAATTTTTTCTTTCTCAGGACACTAGTCTGTGGCATGTGGAAGGGCATATTAATTCTCTCTGCACCTCCTATGCCCACTCATGGGTGGAACAAATAATGGTACAATCTAGGTGAGGTGAAAGGGTTGATGAAAGGCATTGGTATCGCATTAGAAGGATAGACCCAGAGAGATCATAGGGAACTGCACCATAGGAATAATGGTGATTGCATGAACTTGTTCCTACCTAGTCATGACTTCTAAATGCTTAGGGAAGGGGCGACATAGCAGGGAGATTTGCCTTATGTCAGGAGTGGAGCTAAGACTCATATCTAGATCTTCTAACTGCAGTAGCCACAGGAAACCAATATAGATTTTGCATTCCTTTATATATATATTGTTTTAGTTTCCTAGGGCTGCTTTGACAAATTACCATAAACTTGGTGGCTTAAAATAACAGAAATTTATTCCCTTACAGTTCTGGAGGCTGATAGTTGAAATTAAGGTGTCAGCAGAGCCATATTCCCTGCAGAAGTTCCAGGGCAGCATCACTTCATGCTTCTTCCAGCTTCTGATGACTGATATATTCCCTAGCTTTGGCTGTAGCACTCCAATCTCTGGGTCTGTCCTCACACTATCTCCTCCCCTGTGTGCTTCTCTTTTGTGTCTGTTTAAATAAGAACAGTGTACTATGGCTTCCATAATAGAAAAGGTCCAAGTATAATCAACTTGCCATCAGGTCACTGACTGATGACCCTGGGAATGGTGCCATATTAGGGACTCGGTGTTGGTCCCTGCTGCTAGCAGATTGGACAGTCAGCAGTGGCTGTAGTCAGGTTGGCCTTGGTAATTCTAGAAGTCTATGTTACTGAGCCCATGTATAACATTCTTCTGCCACAAGGGCCACTGTGTTCCTGAGCTCCTTAGGCAATGACAGGAGTGGCTGGGAAAAGAGGATGACTAGTATTCACAAAACAGATCATTCTATTCGCTTGATTCTTAAAACCCTCCTCTGCTGAGGTTACCTTTTGGTAAGCATTCACATGGGACACAGATACATTCAGAACTTTCCATATCTTTCCTTTGCAGCTCAATCACTCATTCTCCCCTATCTTCTCCAGCACTATTGTGCCTCAGTACCTCTTAACTAGATTTATATATTTTGTCCAGTACTACTTCTTTCCCCCCCTGCTATTTATAGGTTAACGAACAGGTTTGCATAAGTGAAATTTCCAGATAACTAAAATTTAATCTGTTAAACCTTCAATTATAACTAAGTTGTTTCAGGTTAAAATTTTATTCAAGTGTATTTTTCCACTTTAACCTTTCAAAAGAGAAATAATTAAAATTTAATAAGATAAAAATTTACCTATGGTCTCTTTTACTTAACAAATAAATCATATATACGTATTTCTGTATTTTTCTAAGTTCTGTCCCCAAAGTGTACATAATTTTACCTTCCTGTAATAGCATAAAAGTGACTTTGTATTCTGCATTTTTGAATTAGCATGAAAACATTGTCTGTGTTTCTTCTCTAACTGAAAGAAAATGTAAGCTATTATAGCAAATAAAACTGAAAGGTACCCCATTTTTATTGCCTTAAAAATAATACAAAGTTATTTCTTATTCACATCATAGTCCACTATGGATGTTCCTGGTGGGCAAAGACTCTTGTCTATCCAGTAAGGCAGGTTCCTTCTACCATGTGGCTCTGGCATCTCCTAGAGCCACGTGGTCACCTATATTGAGTCTGTGGAAGGAGAAATAAGTGGTGTAGAGAAGGCATGTATCCTTCTTCACATCCTTAGTTCAGGAACTCATATTACTTCTATTCTCATTCTCACACTAGTTTAACACTCAGTGTGAAAACTAGTCATGTGGCCACACCTAGATGCAAGGGTACATCTAGATAATAGAGCCCCTATCTGGGCAGCTGCTCCTCAGCAACTCTATACTATGGAAGGGATCATAACTTTTTGTGGATTAAAAAACCAAGTCTGCCACAGCTGCACAAGTTTTATAATTACCCTTTTAAATGGCTGAAGAATATTCCATAAGTCAATACATTATGCTTTATTTAGTAGGTTCTTAATTATTAGACATTTATAAAGATTGCTTTTAATTTTTCACTTCCAATGAATACCACTATAGGAAATATTTACACATACATACCTCTTTCTGTTTAAAGATTATATCTTTAAGAATGATTCTTTAATCCATTTTGAGTTTATTCTTTGTATGGTGTAAGAAGGAGATCTAGTTTCATTTTTTTGCACATATATGTCCAATTTTCCCAACAACATTTATTGAATAGTCTGTCCTTATTGTATGCTTTTGCCTCCTTTGTTAAATATTAATTGATTATAAAGGCATGCATTAATTTTTGGGCTCTCTATTCTGTTCCATTGATCTATATGTCTGTTTTTATGCCAGTGCCATGCTGTTTTGATTACTGTGGCCTTGTAGTATAGTTTGATATCAGGAGCATGATTCCTCCAACTTTCTTCTTCTTTCTCAAGATTACTGTGGCTATTCAAGTTCTTTTTGGAATACTTGTTCTACTTCTATGAAATACACTGTTGGTATCTTGATAGGGATTGCATTGAGTCTGTAGGTTGCTTTGGGTAGTACAGAAATTTTAATGATGTTAATCCTTCTTATTCATGAACACAGTATATACTTCCACTTATTTGTATCTTTTTCAGTTTCTTTCTTCAATATCTTATAATTTTCCAAGTATAGGTCTTTATATCCTTAGTTAAATTTACCCTTAGGTATTTTATTTATTTTGATGCAATTGTAAATGATACCGTTTTCTTAGTTTCTCTTACTGATAGTTATTGGTGTATACAAATGCAACTGATTTTTGGATATTTGTTTTTTATCCTGCTTTACTAAATTCATTTATCAGTTCTTGTAGTTTTTTTGTGGAATCTTTAGGTTTTCTATATGCAGTATCATGTCGTTTTCACATATGCATGTCTGCCTATTGAAATCATTCGTATGTGGCCTTACAGGAGGGATCCTGGATGCAGATGATTTGCCCACATCTCATGTGAGAGAATCCCTGAAGTCTTTATCTGTAAGCACATAGAGACCCTTGCACTGACTTTAACAGCTGCTCAGCTTCCTTCATCCATGTGGATCGGGATTGGTGGATCCCATCCCTTCTCCATAGACATTAGTGGTCTCTTCAATTCCAGGCTATTTCATCAGTGCTCTGCTAGGTAGTCTCAAAAATTCATCTTTGAACAATTGTGCAAGGATTTCTGTGGGGTAACCTCCTAGGAGGAGCACTGCCAGGTGCAGGTGTGCACCTGTGGGACTTTGGCAGATCCTGCACACTGTTCTCCCAGAGGGTGGCCTTTCCCCTCCTCCCCAGGGGACCTGCTGGGGCCTCTGCTGCCTCATTTTGTCCTCAGGGTTGATTGCCACCAGACCAGAAGCCTGCCAGTCTGATGGTGACAGTGCTCTCTCCCCAGTCTTGACAGTGGGTCGGATATCTCTAACAGGTAGAGTTGGGTGCATTGCCTCTTGTTGGAAGTGTGTTTGCCCTTTGTCCCTTTAGAAAACATCCACTTTTAAGAGTTATCTGCACCATAGGAATTTTAAATCTTTCTCTGGCCTTGGGTTGTGAGGAATGCTTTTCAGGTTGTGGTTTGTCTTCCCAGATTTCTTCATTTTTCTCCTTTTAGTTTTGGGCACAGGAAGAACCAGCAGTTACCTGATTGGCTTTTGACTCTGGGATCACACTTAGCACAGTGGTCTCTACCACAGGATTATACACATACTTAGGAAAAGGGGCTTCTTTCTCCCAACCTCCTACATCTGACCTCAAATCCACATGGGATTTCCGTTTCAAATAACAAAAATGCTACTTCAGATAAAAACCAACAAAAATATGTGAGCAGACACCTATTGTAATATTCTATGTATAGGGAACATACAGAACATGTAATGGAACAGAGACAGAAAGCAGACCAGGGGTTGCCAGGGGCAGGAAGAGTGGAGAGTGACTACTGTTGGTGTAGGGTTTCCTTTTGGGAGATGGAACATCCTGCAACTAGACAGTGGTGATGCATGCACATCATCGTGAATGTCCTTCATGCTCAAGAATGACACCATTTAAAATGCAAACAATATATTTATTTATTTATTAAATTGAATCACCCCATGGAGAAACAAAGCATAAAAGAAGAAAGAATAGAGAAAAAGAAAAAGACCCCCAAATACCCTGAATAATAAAAATTAAAAAATAAAGCTGAATTACCCTATGAGAATAATTAAACAGAAAAAGAAAAGAAGAAGAAAAGGTCATCGAGGGGGGGTAGCACAAGTTTTTCTGAGGGGAGATAGCGAGCAGTCTCAGCCAGCAGCTCTGGAGCTGGCCCTGCTAGGTTTTCAGGAGGCAGCTCCTCCTCTGAGGCAGGACCCAGGGCAGGTTCCACGAAGGGTTCCTCATCCAGGGGTGGTGGGGCCTCAGTCATGTCTGTAGGTTCTTCCCAGGCCGGCTCCGGCTCCACAGCTATAGCTGGAGTAGCTGCTGGAGGTGGCAGGACCTCTGGAGGTGTACACGCCTGTAGCTTCCATCAGGCTCCTCTGTCTGGACTTCAGGTGTTACTGTAGGAGCCTCCTCTGCCTCCTGGGCCGGTGCTGGGGCTGTGAGAGGAGAAAAGATCACCCCTGTGCCTGCTTTTCCATATGCCCTTTCCTCCCCCCAAGGACATAACAGAAGCCAGAGCCTTTCAGAGAAGCCACAGCCCAGGACCCACCACAGGACGTGCTCCCCACCTGCAGTCCAGCGGGTGGGTGGTCTGGAGCCAGGCTTTGCCCCTGGCCAGTCTCTGGGGGTGCTCCCTGTGTGTCTGGCACTGAGCCCTCTCCATAAGCTCGCATGCACCTCCACCTCCTAGCCCACCCAGACCTCCTCACCCTTGGGCTCTGCCTCGTGGGGCTGCAGGTCCTCTGGCCCAGTGTGATTCACATGGGCCTGGTGCTCCAGGTAGGCATCACACATTGGGAACCTCTTTTGGAGCCTGGGGGTCTCCAGGAAGGAGTTGCAGAGTGCGATCTGCCTTTGCTGATTGAGCAGCTTCCAGGACGGAGGTCTACAGAACCTGATGGGCTTCGGGGGAGGACTCCATCTCTGGCCACTCAAGGGCCCTGGCTCCCCAGACCCCCAGCTGGCCATATGCACTACGGGCCTGCTCTGGCCCTCAGTAGTATGGCCCACCTGCCCCTCAATGGTGAAGGCAGGGCTGGGGTCTTCATGGACCAGCCGCTGCTCTTCCATGACTTGGGTTGAGCTCTGCAATGACGGTGACCAGCAGCCAATCCAGAGTCCTCAAGGCCTACTCTGCCCTAGTCACTGCTGCTTCTGCCCACTGGACCTTCTGCTCCTGGATCAGGCCCAGCCCTGTGTCTGCACAGACCTCCACCCAGGGGAAATGAGAGTCACCTCCAGGGCTTGGGATAGACCTCGGGCAGAGGGCACCACTCACACTCCTCTTCCACCCAGTGAGCCTTGACCTGGGTGTGAACATGACTGGTCCACCAGGCTTCTGACCTTCCCTACCCCCAACCTGTTCCTGCTCCTGGCAGGCCCTTTCTGTGTGACCCCCCCTTCTGTACACACACACACACACACACACACACACACACAAAGGGGACATCAGGCTGCTCAGGTAGGGTCAGAGTGGTACCCTGGCCCACACAATACTGCCCAGGGCCTCCCTGTGTTACCTCTGGCTTCAACCGTGTCAAGGGCAATAGGTGCCTGGGCTGAGCCCTGAACCAGCAGTGACTGCTGTGGAACATACTCTCATCACTGCCTCTCTTGAGGCCTCGGCCTCGGAACATGGGGGGAGACAACATGAAAACATGGTGTCCTTTCCAATGTCTCTATCCAAATGAGATGGGAAGTGGCAGTTATAGAATGGGGCTGCCTGTTACTAGGGGTCCAGGTTCTGTTGGGCTCCATTGTCAAGAAGTGAGGTCATCCCTGGGTCCCCTACCCCAGGCATCTCCTCAGGAAGAGCAGTGACCTCACTTCCTGACAAGATCAGTGACCTCACTACACTGAGCAGTAACCACACTACACCAAGAAGTACCATGGCCTCCAGAGTCCTTGGGGATCATTTGTGGGAGAAAGCCAGACCCCAAGCCTCATGTTGGGCTGAAATAAATTGAAATACATAGTGCACACACTTAGCTAGACAGGGACACTAAAACTAACTTTTTTTTGTTTTAAAGAGGGGCTGAGTAGGGGGAAACAAATGGAGATTTTTTAAAAATATATTTTATTGATTTTTTTTTACAGAGAGGAAGGGAGAGGGATAGAGAGTTAGAAACACCGATGAGAGAGAAACATTGATCAGCTGCCTCCTGCACACTCCCTACTGGGGATGTGCCCGCAACCACCGGAATCGAACCTGGGACCCTTCAGTCCGCAGGCTGATGCTCTATCCACTGAGCCAAACCGGTTAGGGCCTAAAACTAACTTTTAAATTGAATTTATTTATTTGTTGCAGTGACACTGGTTAATAAAATTGTATATGTTTCTTTAGTACAGTGATGGCGAACCTTTTGAGCTCGGCATGACAGCATTTTGAAAAACCCTAACTTAACTCTGGTGCCGTGTCACATATGGAAATTTTTTGATATTTGCAACCATAGTAAAACAAAGAGTTATATTTTTGATATTTATTTTATATATTTAAATGCCATTTAACAAAGAAAAATCAACCAAAAAAAAAATGAGTTCACGTGTCACCTCTGACACGCGTGTCATAGGTTCGCAATCACTGCTTTAGTACAATTTTATAACACATCATCTGTATATTGTATTGTGTGTTTACCACCCCAAGTCGTCTCCTTCCATCACCAGTTATCTGCCCTTTCCCCTCTTCTACCTCCCCCAGCACCCTTTCCCTCTGATAATGACCATAATGGAATATTACTTGTTTGTAAAAAAGAGGAAATCTTACCCTTTTCCATAGCATGGATGGACCAGTAGAGTATTATGCTAAGTGAAAGAAGCCAGTCAGAGAAAGACAAGTACCATGTGATTTCACTTATATCTGGAATCTAATGAACAAAATGAACTAACAAACAAAATAGAAACAGACTCATAGATGCCAAGAACAGACTGACAGCTGTCAGAGGGGAGGGGGCTTGGGGGCTTGGTGAAAAAAATGAAGGAATTAAGTGAGAAAAACCTGAGACACAGATATCAGTGCCAGAGAGAAAGTGGAGTTGGGGGAGGTAGAAGAGAGTAAAGGGGGAATAGATCGTGATGGAAGGAGACTTGACTTTGGGTGGTGAAAACACAATACAATATACAGATGATGTGTTATAGAATTGTAAAAAAATATTAATTCTAAAAGATAGGATATATAGAAATCAATGAATAAAAGTTAAAATACTTTTTCAGGTTCTTGAATCCACAAACTTACTCCTTGAGGGAAGTTACTAACTTGTATTCATTGTTGTATCTGTACGGTCTTCTACATTGTGTGTAATAATAAAATGAGTTGAGTGACCAAATAAATTTTAACAAGAGCATGTAGAACATAATTTATTATGGCTCTGGATAATAATATGAATGTAATTATTGTCCTATGTCTTTCCTGTCTTAATAAGCGGCACCAGCATTCATCCAAATCTAAAGGTAGAAAGCTGTGCAAGAAATTACCATAAAATTTAGTGGCTTAAAACAATAAATATTTATTATTTTTTACAGTTTTTGAGAGACAGAAGGTGGGTTGTTCTGGCTTGGGGACTCTAATGAGGTCACAGTCATGTATTGGTGGGGGCTTTGTCATGTGAAGGCTTGACTGGGAGCTGGAGGATACACTGCAAGATGGCTCACCTCCACGCTGGCAAGTTGGTGCTGGCTATTGGTAGGAGGTCTCAGTTCCTGTCCATTCAGGTGCCTACACAGAGCTTCTTGTGTGGTGTCTTCATGACATGCTGACTGGTATCTTCCAGAGGGAACAATCCAAGAGAGCAAGGCAGAAGAGGCATTTACAGCCTCCCCTTGGAAGTCACACACTCTCCCTCTTCAATGTTCTAATCACCCAGATCTGCCTCATTCATTGTGGGAGGGGACTGCCCAGAGGCATGAATGCCAGAAGAAGGGATCATTGGGAGCTATCTTGGAAGTTGGTTACAAGAGCTCCTCTCTTTCATATTTCATTCCACAAACGTCTTCTATTCATTCTCCTTCCAAAAATATATCTCAGATATAATCACTTATCTTCATCTCTATTGTCTCTAGCCCAATCCAAGACATTATTCACAATCAGCTCTGCTATAATAGCCTTTCATCTGATCTTTCTCCTTCTGCTCTTGTTACTCTCCAATGCATTTTCCATATAGCAGCCATTCATTTATCATTCATTGATTTTTTTTCAATTCATTCAACATATTTATCTTGTACTTACATGCTAGTTTGTTTCAGAATTTTAAAATATATGGCAGTGACTAAACAAAGTCCTTAGAACTTATATATAGTGGGAAAATAAATAATTTGGAAGATATTAGATGGTAATATGTGTAATACAGAAGAATAAAGCAGGGTAAAGTAAACAGAGACCTGTAGGGGAATTAAGGACTAATGGGTGCTGTATTATATACAGCTGTCAATAGTGCTATCTCTGATTATATTGGACAGAAGTGAGGAGGCATATGAATACCTGGGTAAGAGTGCTCTAAGCGGAGGAAAAGAAGGCAAAGGCCCTTCTTGGTGTGTTTGGGGAACAGTAAAGCAGCCACTGTGGCTGAAGCAGGGAGTGGGAGGGAAATGGCAGGCCATGGGGACCAGATCATGTAGGGCCTTCGAATCTATGATGAAGACTTTGGCTTTACCTTGGGTTGGTGGGGAACAAGAAAAGTCATGGGAATGTTTTGCTGACAAGATACAACTTGCTTTTTAACAAGATCATCTGAATTGCTCAGTCCATGATCTTTTAAAATGTAAATGGTATCAGATCACTTCCATTGCTTAATACCCTTTGATGGATTCCCATTGTACTTAGAATAAAATCCAAGCTCCCTTAGCTATTATTACTATTGTTGTTATTAAAATTGACACTCCATTATTTTCTGTCATAGAATTCTGCTGTCTTCCTTCCTATTAATTATCCAGTAATTGTTATTATTATTACTATTATTATTACATTTATCCTATATAATAAAGAGGTAATATGCAAATTGACCATCACACCCTTGCACAAGATGGCCGGCAGGGGAGGGCAGTTAGGGGCGACCAGGCGAGCAGGAGAGGGCAGTTGGGGCGACTGAGCCGGCAGGGAAGGGCAGTTGGGGGCGACCGGGCCAGCAGGAGAGGGCAGTTGGGGGCGATTGGGCTGGCAGGGGAGCAGTTAGGCATCGATCAGGCTGTCAGGGGAGTGGTTAGGGGGCAATTAGGCTGGCAGGCAGAAGTGGTTAGGGGCAATCAGCAGGCAGGCAGGCGAGCGGTTGGGAGCCAGCAGTCGGACATCCCCTGAGGGGTTCCAAATTGGAGAGGGTGCAGGCTGGGTTGAGGGACAACTTCCCCAATGCACGAATTTCGTGCACTGGGCCCCTAGTTTGTTTATAAGCTGCTTCATCCACTCAAAAATATACTATGGAGATGTTGTGGTATGTGGGTCTTTTCCATACTAAGTCATCCCAAGAGTGCTTTGTTTTTGGAGTTCTTGTGTTTGCTCTCTATAAGGTATATTTTTTCTGTATCTTCCTTCATTGTCATATTTGGTCAATGACCTACCTCTAGCCATGCTATTTTGGATGCCAGGCTAACTGCTGTTGAGCTGGATGCTAAAGCTTGCCTTGGTTTGTGGGCTACATCAATACTTCTCAAACTTTAATGAACAAATGAATTATCTGGAAGGAGGAAAGGGGATCTTGTTAAGATACTGATACTTATTCAGTAGGTCTTGGGTGGGCCTTGAAATTCTGCATTTCTACCAAGCTCATAGGTGATGCTCATGCTGCTGGTGCTATGAGTGATGAGGTGGTTTGATCACCGAGCTTGTTTGAGCATTGGAATCACCCCAAAAACTACAAATTCCTGGATACCTCCCTCCTTCCTGAAGGTTCCAATATAATTAGACTGGGATGCAGTATGGTGAATTAGAGTATGGTGAATTTTCTAGGCTTCATTAGTGATTCTAATTTGTAGCAAAATTTGAGAGCTGCTGGATTGGATGACATTGGGTCCTATTTTAAAACAAAGCATACCAAGTAATACTCTGCAGAGCTGTATTCTTTTTTAAAAGTTAGTTTTATAGCTATAGAAAAAGTCTGGCCACACTAATGGATGACTTAAAGATCTCTGCCTAGCACACGATTGGGTAGTGTCCCCAACGTCCTCAGCACATGCTGCCACAAGGTCTAGACTTCCTGCCTTCAGAAGAGGGTTGTTCCAAGTCCAGTTAAAATATGCCCACTGACAACAAGACTATATAAATCAGGTCCCCTCCTGTGTGAACTTATGCTGAGGCAGAGAATGGGATGAAGCATAGAAATGCTCCATTTCTTTTTTTCTTGTAATTTCTAGCATGTTAATGTACAGCTTTGGAGCCAGCAACTAAGAACTTCTTGTGTGGTTCAAACTAACCCTTTGGTCATCAAAAGCAGATATTTCAAACTACTGAAGATCAATGAGACAGTTCCAATTTACAGATTAATAATTGACTGCTAGATATGGGTATCTCAGATGGTCTTGGAGACATTGGGCAGAAGAGACAATGCCCAAGCTCTGTCTTCTTTCCCTCTCCCCTCACACCTGCCCACTCAGTTCCTTTGGCCAGGTGATTTACTGCGTGTTAGTAGAGCCTGGGGCACTTTCCTGTTGAAATGTACTTCAATCCCATGTATTAGGATTGATTTTTTTTTTCCTGGCTGGTCTAGATTGGACGACTGATTATTGGACAGAATGGCATCTTGTCGACACCTGCTGTTTCCTGCATTATCAGAAAGATCAAAGCAGCTGGTGGAATTATCCTGACAGCCAGCCACTGCCCTGGAGGACCTGGGGGAGAGTTTGGAGTGAAGTTTAATGTTGCCAATGGAGGTATGTGGTTCAGAATATGCCTTAATCATCATGATCTCTTTCCTCCTTTATGTTACCACAGTCTTACAAAGACCTCCTGATGGTTGACAAACAGGGCAGAGAGGAAGTAGCTCAGAAAAATCTAGTGAGGTACTTGTATTAGTCAGGGTCCTCCAGAGAAACAGAACCAATGGAATATAAAGGAATTGGCTCAAGTGATTATGGGGAAAGAAGCAACTTTGAGGGGTGCGAATGGAAGTTTTGGGAATAGTTGCCTATGTCTGTTCAAAAAGAAGTAAGAAGAAAGGTTGCCTGCTAAGATCACGAGGCAAGAATAGAGACGGGTTTTGGGATAAATCAGTGGTTCTCAACCTTCCTAATGCCGCGACCCTTTAATACAGTTCCTCATGTTGTGGTGACCCCCAACCATAAAATTATTTTCGTTGCTACGTCATAACTGTAATGTTGCTACTGTTATGAATCGTAATGTAAATATCTGATATGCAGGATGTATTTTCATTGTTACAAATTGAACATAATTAAAGCATAGTGATTAATCACAAAAACAATATGTAATTATATATGTGTTTTCCGATGGTCTTAGGCGACCCCTGTGAAAGGGTCATTCGACCCCCAAAGGGGTCGTGACCCACAGGTTGAGAACTGCTGGGATAAATGGAGATGTTTTCTAAAAGGTACTCTGGGAAATTTGTTGAAGATTCCTGAGAAGTGAGGACCAGGGTGAAGTTAAACCCGCATTCTTAGGATAAGGCAGTCTGTTTAACTCCATGACTACCTTCAGCAATGTATGGGAGTGTCAGCAGTGGGAGCAGGTAAGTGTTTGGGGAATGATCAGGTGGGTGGGCACGGCAGAGCATCAAGAGGGCTGGCGGTGGTTAATAGTGTCTGAGCTGACATCAGACAACTAAGATTCAAATCCAGCCTCTGTCAATTACTAGGTATGTGCCAAATTCTATATAAAGTGTGAGATGTGGTATATGTAAATTTCAATAAATGTTGGCTTGTGTTAATGGGCTAACAAAGGCATAGCTCAAATGGTGGATCATAGGATCCTGCCTGGAATAAGACACCAATGAAACTAGAATGGACTGATGGCCTGGGATTAATTAAGTGATGAAGAGCAGGCTCAGCAGAGGTACACAGTAAGGTAGAAGGAAGATAAGGAATTTGTGGGGTAAGGATACTCATGTTTGATATTTTTGAAGGAAGGATTTCAAGAGACATTATTAAGTTATGACTGTACCAGGCATCAACTAAAATGAAGAAAAAAATAATTGGAGTAGAAGATGTCAAGGAACTTGGAAGTTGTCAAGGAACACAGGTGGCTGATGAGCTCTGAGGTTATCTATGTGGGTGACTGGTTGAAAATTATCATCTCATGCAGTAGAACTTGTTTTACTTTAAAAAAAATCAGTGTACTTTGGCATTAAAACTCAAATAGAGACTTAAAAACTGATAGAGACAGCACTCTAACATGTTGTAGTGTCCAGAAGATGGGGATATTTATGCATTCTTTAATCTGGTGAGCATTAGTTTTGCATAAAAAATGCAAAAACCAAATAAGATTATTTACTTTTTATGTTTTGTAAAAGGGTGAAGTTGATAAGGAATACGTTTATTACTTTGTGGTCCTTATTTTTTCTATATGACAAAAAAAAAATGTCAGTACAGTTTAGTAGGCTCTATTCTTTCCCACCTACTAGAATGGTGCTATTGCTATTCCTTCCCTACCCCCAGTTTTATTGAGCTGTAATTGATATACACAAAACTTGCACATACTTAATGCATACAATTTAATGAGTTTAGGGACTATTCCTTTTCATATGTTCAATGAGCATTTATTGGGAGGCAGTAACAGTGTTATGCCCTAAAGTAGTACTGTCAAATAGAAACAGGTTGTGAGTTAAATATGTATTTTAAATTTTTCTGATAGCCACATAAACAAAGTAAAAAAACAATAGGTGAAATGAGTAATATATTTTATTTAACCTAATATATCAAAAATATTATTTCAACATGTTACTATAAAATTATTAATACAATGTATTATAGTTTTCTACTAACTCTTCAAAATTTTGTGTGTATTTTATAATCATAGAACATCTCAAATTGACTATCATATTTCAAGTGCTCAGTAGCCACATGTGGCTAGTGGCTATTGTATCCGACAGTGCAGCTCTAGGATTGGGATATAAAAGAAGTCAATAAGTAATTTGTGTTCAGTAGAAAGTTAAAATATAGTTGGTGAATGAAATTAATACACAAAGCTATCTTAACATCTCTCTCTCTCCCTCTCTATCTACCATCTATTTCTCTATAATTTATATTTTAGATCTTTCAATCTACTTATTTATTTGATTCTCAGACTTGTTGCAAAAAAATGTAAAGTGGCTTGTGTTAAGTCATAAAAGTTAAAAAGACAAGAAAAACTAAAGGAGGACAACTATTGTTTTTATGTTCAATTAATTTAAAGTGGTATTACAACTAATGTATGGGGTATTTTGAGTTAAATTCATTTAAAAACGTAGGAGTCACTAGAGAGTATGAGTTGGGGAAAATAATTTACCCTGGTAAATTCACACATCCACGAGGCAGCAGACCTGGGAGTAGAAATCATATGTTTTCCCCTCAAAGTGCACTTGGGAAGCTGCAGTTTAATTCTGGAATCCCTCACTTCTGTCAAATGCATATCCTATTTGTGTCTCATATCCTGAATAAAGCTGATTACATAACCGGGCCTCCCTGGCAGGTGTGAAACTATTTTTAGGGAAGATGTATCATAGCTTAGAAGTAGATTCAAACAAACAAACATGTAGGTTATGTACCTCCATTGAACAGGTGAGGCTGACTGAATTTCTTCCACAGTGGATGTATACAACACAAGAAATAATTGAACTGTGGACTGTTGTCTATTGTTTAGAGAACAAATGAATCTTTCTCCTGGTTGGTAGAGGAGGAGGTAATATTTCTCTAATGAAAAATTTAAATAAATTTATGTTTGGTGATGCATTATTTTCAAATTTTAGGTCCTGCACCAGATGTTGTTTCAGACAAAATCTATCAGATCAGCAAAACAATTGAGGAATATGCTATATGTCCTGATCTTCGAATTGACCTGTCTCGACTAGGAAGACAAGAATTTGACCTGGAGAACAAATTCAAACCATTTAGAGGTAATAGAGAGATTATGTTCTGAAGAAGTCAGAATAACTCCGTGGGTGGGTTGACTGGTTTCTGCAGGGCAGTGTACATGGGAAAGTGATTGAAGTATCAATCTTTGGAGTGACGCTTGATAAATAGATATAATCTGAGTGTAGTGTAGAGGAAAATGAGAACAGCCAAGATATTCAGAACTGGCAACTTTCAAAAACCACTTTCCAAATTCTCCATCATTTTCCACATAGGGAAAGTTTCAGGGCTGACACTTTTTCATTGTTCCAAGAATAGGATGTGAATTGTGGAAAGTTGTCTTTGCTTTTCTAGCACTTAAGGTGGAGATGCCCAAATACCTTAGATAATAAATGGGAGACCCAGCATGGTAGTGAGGCTATAATTTCACATGAAGATAGAACCATGCAGTTCATCTTGATTCAATGTACAATTACTGATTATCTGCTCTCTACCAACTCTGTGTTAGGAAATTTTACAAATTCAATAAGTACCTAATGGATTTAGGCAAGTGGTTCAAAAATTAGAGAACCAGAATGATATTGTCAAAAATATTATCCTATATCGTTACATGAATAAAACTTCTGACGTACTCAGATTACAACCTTTTATTTTATACTAGAGGCCTGGTGCACAAAAATTTGTGCACTCAGGGGTAGGGGGTCCCTCAGCCCGGCCTGTGCCCTTTCGCAGTCTGGGACCCCTCGGGGGTGACCACTTGCTGGCTTAGG